>NC_057946.1:12316906-12616906 GCF_018555375.3 Anguilla rostrata
ACAGCTTTTTATATTGCTGGAGAGACAGACCATAAAGTGATAAATCTGTCAGACCAAAGCAAGTATATTTATTATGATTAGTATACAGATTACAGCAGGACATCAAAGTCCGCTTAATCTTCACTGGACCAAGACTGTTAGGTTTTTAAAAAAACATCTCCGGCTTTACGAATGTAAACTTTTGGCAGCCTTCACGCTGCGTCCAGTAAAAACGCGATCTCAGATCCAGGGCCGTGCTGCGGTCGCACCGCTGCGGCGCTCTCGTTCCCGGGCCGGTGGAGAAACAGGAAGTACGCGCGTCGGAAGCCTTTCAGACGGTTCCAACGAAAAGCCGTTGGCGGGAGGAGGGCCTTCGGAAAGGGCTCCCGCCATGCACCTCTGCTGCGCCCAAACGTCAGCAAAGCCCCCCCCCCCCCGCCGGCGGCCTGAGCCGCCCCCCCCGCCACGCCCGGGGGCCTTTGTGCCGCCGCGAGCAGAGCCCCTTACGCCCCCTCCGCCGCTCGCCAGCCCCGCCAGCCCGCCAGCCCGCGGGGGTAATTACACAGGGCATCAAAGACCGTTGGGGGGAAATGAAAAGAGGGCCTGGACTCACACGCGGCACAATAGCGGCCAGGAACAATAAAGACGGGACGTTCGACGCGGCCAGACAGAGACTCCACTTCTTTTTCCATTATCGTTTTTTTTTCTCTTTTTCTCCGGAGATGGCGGTCTGGTTTCGACTGTTCTCACTTCCCCCTTTCAGCCCCGCGCTTGCTGCACAGGAGCCCTTCTACATTTCAGGCCCGGAATGAGTTGAGAGGCTAAAACCTCCGATCGATTAGATGGTAATCTTTGATCCATCCCATTAAATTAATTGTCATTTTATCGCGATTTAAATCTCACGTCTGCCAATGATAAAAAAGTAACCGACCCCAGCAATTGCTTTAGGACTGTTTCCCGAAGAAGAAGAAATTTGAGATAAATTCAAGCTTATTTTGGCCAGTAAAGCAAATTCAAGATTCCGTTCCAGCTTGAAAAACATGGGTGGAAATAGCATTTGTTTTCACCTCCGTAAACATTACAATCCCAGCTGTACGGTATTGGGAAAAAAGGAGTAAATAATATATTTTTTTAAAGATCGCAAGTGCTTGAGGCAAATCAACACTTAGCTTTAAAGTCACCTTGGTGTTTGTGTTATGCTGTCTCTCTTCTCCCCCAGCGCACATTACACCCCATTTCTCTGTGTGTTCTCAGGATACACCCCACTGTGTCAGCTGCTCCAGTGTCTTTTGTAAATGTTGTTTTGAAACAGGCTCAGTCTTCTGAGCATGACACAGTGTCAGATCTGGGCAGCGGGGATCTGGGACTGTATCAGTGGGCTGCTTTAAGAGCCCGAACAGGAAGTGAGGCATGGACACGGTGTGGAGCGCCACTAGAGAGATCGCTTTATCCAGCCCTGAAAGCACACGCGCAGACACACGTGCTCCAGCATGTACACTCATACGCAGACGTGCGTTCAAAAGTGAGTGCACTCGACACACACACACGTACGTGTACTCACGCACACACACACACGCACACACAAACCACACACACACACACAACCACACAGGGTCTTCTCCAGCTCAATGCCGCACCTTTGGGTATAATTTGCCCATGTTCTCTATTGAGGTTGAAGCTGTGGAGGAGAGCGCCTGCCTGTCTTTCAGAGAGTAAGAGGGAGCAGTAAGTGACACGGAGACGGGTGGGAAAGATTATTTTAAAGGAGGCTGTCAGTCCTCCTCCACATCACTCTGATTCCCTGAGCTGAACAAGAGTGTCACACAACCACTTCCTTCCTCTTTAAAAAGAAATAAGAACTATGCCTGCGCTGCGAACACTGTGATGAGTATTAATGTGAGGCTGCCCCAAAGCTGTCTGTGTCCAGAGTGAACACGCACACACACGCACACGCACACACACACACGCACGCACACACACACACCCGCACACACACACACACGCACAGAAACAATCTGCGCATAAGTTTCTCCGAATCCAAACACACAAAATACCTCAGATGCCATAAACAAACAAATTAGAACACGCAGGAAGTTTCGCGGAGTGAAAAAAATATGGAGCGAGAAGACAAAAACCAATCAGAAGCAACTGCTGGCGCTCGGCTGTCTCGGTTGCGAGCCGTTCGGACGCAGCCGCCCAGGGGCCGGCGCGTAACTGGGGCTAAAGCGCCGGGGCCTCGGTGCCGTGGCGACGCGTCGGCTCGTTCGATTCGGCGACGCGCGGGGGCGGGCCGCTCGGGGGCGGGAAAAAGGGCAAAGGGCCGGGAGGCCAGGTCGCCGCTGACACGGCAGAGCGGCCCGGGGGTGGGGGGGGCCTCTCCGAGCCCCGAGCGCGTGGTATCCGGCAGGACGGGGGGGAAGTGGCGCTCGTTTATAAAAAAAATTTTTAAAAGGCGCGTTCACCGCGCCCGGGCCGGGCGGGAGCAGGAGCGCGAGAGAGAGAGAGCAGCGCCTGTAATCAGCAGCGCCGGAGTGAGAAACAATCCATGTTAAATTAACAGCAGGGAAATAATGAGGCCCTCTGGGTATCTTATCTCCTTTTCCCCTCTCTTTCCCACCTTTGGAGATTGTTACCTCTGTGATCGGCGCGCCAATACGTGTCTGTCTCCTCAGTCGCAGGAGCTGGCGTGCGGCGCGCTCACCTCGCACACAAACTTTTATCTCTTCCGTCAGTTCCTTCAGAAGGACCCGTTCAGGGAAATCTGATAAACTGTCACATTACAGCGTGCGATACATCTAAGACTTCAGTGCATTTTTATATTTAAATTTTACGTTACATCACTGATTAAAAAAACTCATAACTTCTCACAGTAAAAAAAAAAAATGGAAAAAGAAATGAACGAATACTTCCTTCAGGCAAAGCCAGCAGAGCATGATATTGCCGCTTAAAGTAGCCAATCTTTGCACCTTTAACTTGTCACGCGGATCTCATCTGGAACAATCTGTAATCCTCAGATAAGTCTCTCTTAGTTCCTTCTGTGCACTTGAGCAGTGCCTGATTCTGGGCGTGTGCTCCTTTATAGATGTATCTCCATCCTTCGTCTAACCCTGATCGTTTTTGAAATCAGCTCAGTGTAAAATGATGAAATGCGCTTGCCATTTTTAAAAAAGTTCATCTGCTGGATCTCCTGCACTTTGAGTCACAGCTGTTCAGGGCAGCATTATTTAAATGACCGCGACAGTTGCAAACTGGATGGGTAATATTGGAATGAAATACAGAAATAAAGTAAGGGAAAAAATTTAACAAAGTCTCAAAATCATTTATCCTAGAGAATTCTTTCTTGGCCCCCGGCTTCCTTTTTTGACCACAACAATGGGGTAGTGTTCACATACACACAGACACACACACACACACACACACACACACACACACTCAGTGTTGTCCACCTATCATCCTTCTCTCTCCCGGAAGCCCCCAGGGAGAAGGCAGGCAGGAGGCGGGAAGCGCTCTGGCTCTTCCTGTTATGACAGGAAATGCACACAAATGTGCATCCTGACCCCTCCCATGGCAGGGAACGAGGTTGTTGTTAACCTTTTTTATGTTTTCTTCTTTTTTATTTGGTGAAGGGTACATTTGAGTTTCCAAGGTTTCAAGGTGAGCAAAGCAAAAAAATCAGAAGGGAACTGTGGAAACCGAAGCACAGCCTTGCCTGTCTGTATCTATCAATAATTGTTTAAATGAGAATATATATATATTAAGAAAATAAAAATCAGTCATGGTTTTCCATTGGTGCTATCTTCTCAACTTCTTTTTAGCACAGAAAATGTTAAATAGGCAAAGTGAGAAGTATTTTTCCTTCAGAGTTTGCCATAAGCTAGACAAGTGGCATGGAGGTCATGACGACATTTTAAATGTGATTTTTATCTAAGGGCTGCACTTGTAAAAAAAAGGATGAATGATCAACTTCACAGTTATGGTTTGGCAGCCTGGTGCCATTCTTTCACTTTAGGTAAACATTGCAAACTGTGGCAAAGGTGAAGTAACTGAAACTTCTGCAATTAGTTTGGTCTTCCAAAGCCGCAGTGAACGTGAGCGTGGGAGGGGGTGTAAGTGCAGCGGGAGGTGCTGAGCGGTACAGACGGGGGCAGGGGTCTCCCGCAGAAGCTGGTCACGATCCGCCGCGCCCGCACCTGCACCCCGCACCGCCGAGGAGACGGCCCGTGTCCGCATCACACCTCGGGACGCCGCCTCAGCCAATCGGGCTGTCCCTGACCGCTGCGTGGGTCACATTCTGTCTGCGAGGTCAGAGAGGTCTAATTTTACCCAAATTAGCGCGTAACATTAACCTGTGCCCAGCAGCCGAAGAACGTTAAAGAACAAAGAGAGAGAGAGAGGGAGGGCTGCCACACCGGAGTTCTCTTCGAATGCTTCCTGTTAATAAATGTTCAGATCTCACACCTTATTCTAAAGTTTGAAAAAAATAAAAAATAAAAAAATAAATCTGTTGGCACCTTGTAACTTTTGTATTGCTATTGTGGCTGATTAGGTTTAAGTCGGCTCATTAAATTGGCTTGTTGGGCGAAACAGATTGCTGCAAACTACACATCTGTTTATTTGCCGTTTTGTTCATATCAAAATGTGAACTTCAGAAGAAAAGGGTCAGACTGTAATTGCGTTGTGACACTTGCTAAGAGGTAGTAGCTGGAAGGTCAGTTATCTTATACGAGTAATAAAGGCCCGAATCCTCTGCATTCTCTTCATTACCAAAGTGTGATTCACAGGACTAAGCAATCAAGAAAAGTGTGTGAGTGTGTGCATGTGAATGTGCATGTGAGAGAGGGTTTTGTACTTTCTCACTCATTGTGTGTATGCCACGTTCCCAGAGTGTGAACTTACCCAGTATCTAATTGTGCGAGTGTGAACTGCACTTTGTGTGTGTGTGTGTGTCTGTGTGTTTGTGTGTGTGTGTGTTTGCGTGCTCTCCGAGTGGAGTCCTCTCAGAGTGGAACCTGAACCCCACGGTCGTTTGGAACAGGGTGGCTAGAGTGTGACTCCTACCCTCAGAAAGAGTGAGAGTGTGAGAGTGTGCGAGTGTGCGAGTGGGCAGCGATGTGCATGCCTGCATCGGGGTTGTTGGCGTGGGACACCGTCTCTTCCGGAAAAGCTCATCTCCTGATCAGGCTCACGCCCGCACCTTGGATTACAGGCTCGGGAGTATCATGTTTGAGTCACTGAGCTTCAATGATGGCGTGCACCATTTCAGATGTAACAGCAGAGTAGCGTCGGCCGTCCGATCAGCTGCATGGCTTCTCTCAAAGACCAAGCCTCCACTAAGGTTTAAATGTGCAACAGCAGTGTCACCTGATAAAGAGGGCAAGTTTCTTCTACATAAAATCACCCCCATCCCGCATTAAAAATAGCTGACGATTGTGAACTTTTTGGAGTTTATATATATATATAAATAATTATTTTATTTCATTTTTTAAAGGGGAGTTGGACAGTCTGCCCACCGTTTGTATTTACTTTATTTTATTGTTTTCCTTTATTCAGGCAACAGTAGAAAGCAGAGAGTGGAACAGATAGGCTTTGTCTATAGACTTCATGACTGGCTGAGAGCCCTGCTGAGTCTTTCGTTCCCCTGAGGCTACAGCGAAACCCCGCAGAGGCTGCAAAGCCCTAGATCACTGTCCAGACAGACAAACCTTACTGTCTGCCTCTGTTTTTATGAGGAGCCCAGGAGCCCGTGATTCATTATCATTCGCGTTCCCGTTCAGGTGCTGTGCCTTGGCACTGAAAAGAGGAAGAGAGGAAGCTGCGATGACAATTAGTCACCCTGATGTGTCTGCCAATCATTTAGTGCTTTGTTCTGATTCTGATTCATATTGCTATTACATTTAATTAAGCACCAAACTAGTTGTTAAGCCAGCGAATGGTTATATAGACTAAAAAATGTAGCAGAAAGAAAAAAAAGGTATTTTGAAGAGACAAATAGAGATAAATATTTCTCATCGTTTCTCCTCTGATTTTGTTCATCGGTCATCTATATGTATATGTCCATCTATATGTAGTGCAAAGCAACTAGATTTTTAAATTGGATTTATAAAACAGGATGCGATTGTAAGCTTAGAGCGAAACACAATTAACAAAGCAATAAACAGGATGACCAAATTTCAGGCTTTACTATTTGCAGTAGAGGAATTCTTTTTGAAACATTACTCTGCCATTTTCAGTCAAATCAGTCAACCAACCAGTCAACCAACCAACCAACCACAGCTCATTCACGCGCCTGTTCTCATCAGATGCTGGAAGTGTCTCCATTTTCATCCACATCGTCTCACTATGGCAGGGCTTTGGTTCCAATGGCCCAAAAATGATTGCAACTAGACTGCAGGGCAGTATGGGTGAATAATCTTGGTATTTTACAGGATCACATTTCAGAGCACTTGTCAGTTCTTTCTTTATTTATTTTTTTGGAATCCTCAGGGGGAGTCTAATGACTGAATGATTTGATCTTAATTTTAACACAAGATTTTAAGGAAGCATTGGGTCATTATATTTCTTATGCGATCTTATTGTGGTTACGTTCAATTATGACGACCTTGATTTTGTGAATAGGAAAAAAAAAAAAAAACTATATGATGCTTGCTGAAATCAAAAGATGATCCTAAAAGCACAAAGTGCATTGTGGTTAAACTGGGTGTAGGTCTGACTTCTGTGGGCTCAAGTCGGGTTGTCTAAATGCAACTCATTTGCAAAGCTGTGCAAACAGACATAGAGGCAGGCCTTGGAGCGAGGAGGCAGCCTGTGTGGTTTTTTGTTGGACCTCGCTAATGACTACTGGATGTGCACTGATGGGTACGCTATGAAAATGGCTTCGTTTATTTTTGGAGGTGAGATTTTTATCTTTTGACAAGCAGATAATAAGACATAAGACATCGGCATATGAATATTAACATTCTAAAATTTTAACAATTACTCTAATTTAAAATTCTGCAGGTTTTAAAATGTGTTTAATGAGGCCATCTTCAGCAAATTCAGTAGGGGAACTATCCAACACGTTCAGTCTATGGAGGGAGTGATTCTCTTCATGTCCAATACAGTTTGGCTTCACTTTGTTTTTTTGCATTAAAAAAAAAATCAATGGTTGAGGCTATTAAAATTAAATATTTAGATTAGAACAAAAAGTGATTATAATTACAGAAATTTACAGACTGCTGTGCTGTGAGACTGAATAGCTCCCTGTGTCACATTTAGGAGTTTCTCAGGGTCTGGCTGTTGACTCTCTCAAGAACAGCCATACATGAAAAGGGAGAATTTCATAACCAACTCGAAAAACGTTTGCGACGAAACTTTATCTGAAACTCAAAAGTTTTGTCTCCTGTGTGCCCCCCCCCCCCCCCAGGTGACGTTTACGAAAAGGAAGTTCGGTTTGATGAAGAAGGCCTACGAGCTGAGTGTTCTGTGCGACTGCGAGATCGCCCTCATCATCTTCAACAGCACCAACAAGCTGTTCCAGTACGCCAGCACCGACATGGACAAGGTGCTGCTCAAGTACACCGAGTACAACGAGCCGCACGAGAGCCGGACCAACTCCGACATCGTGGAGGTAAGCCCGCCGCGCGCGACGCGCGCGAAAGCTTCCCAGAATGCATCATGGCATTACTGCAACTGGGGAAAGAGGCGCAGCGTTCATTTCTGCCTGCCTGCCTTCAGTGTGAATAGACGGGCCGTTGTGACTCGGTGTCACCTACACCTGTTCTCCTGTGGCCTCGTTCGCCGGCAGTCCTATTTGCGTTCCCTTACTCAGCCGCTGCGCTCTGCCCATGTTTGTCTCTGGCGCGCTGGCACGCGTGCGCGCGGCGCCGGTTTTGGACAGCGTCGGAGGCGCACCGCCACCTGTCACCTGCAGTAAAACTCTTGGCCCGTGAGCCGGGGGTCAGCGGGGGGGGGGGGCGGGGCCGGCTGGGGCCGGGGCGCTAAGCGACAGCGTCAGGTTGGGGATGAAGAGAAACCCTTTGACGCGGCCCCGAGTCCCGCGGCGCTTTTGTTACGCAACGGGGGCTCAGAGGACGGGCAGGTGCGCCGCTCGCTCGCTCGCAAAGCAGGGCAGTCTGAAGAGGGACTTAACTTCTCGCTGGCTCATCGCCACTGCGCGCGCCATGTGACGGGCGGAAAGGTCACGGAGCAGGTGCTGGCCCTGCGTGCTGGATGCAGGACTCTTTTTTTTTTTCTTTTTTTTTAACGCCCAGGGGTGGGGTGGGGTGGGGTGGGAAATTTACGATTCCTGTTGTTTGCAAAGGCAGAGCGTGTCCATTCCGCTGGCAGTGGAAAGGTGAATGCCTCTGTCTCCGGTCCTAGTAAAAATAGACACAGGGTTCTCTACATGCACCTTAGTATCAGGACTAGAGAAATGACTAAAGTGGACATGGCCCGCAGTAGTGGTAAAAGAAAAAAACCTTAATGTAAGATTTTAGAGATAGCCATTACATATTAGATATGCATTGTTTATTTATTTATTTATTTATTTATTTATCTGTCTGTCTGTCTATTTCATTTTGCCTCCTATCAAATCCTTTCATGACTGACTATAGGTCAATCTACTGGTACCACTGAGTGTTATTTATGAAAGTTCTTATGCACGTCACTTATGTGTAGATATAAATGTAGATAATAGCTAAATTTATTTCCTTGTAAAATTCTTCTTTTGACAAAGAACACCAGAGCTTTACAGTTAATGGTGTCTTAGTGCATGATCCAAAATTAGGTGTCAAGTGAGGAACACAACATCTGGCTTAAGTCTGTGTTAAGATGCATCGTTGCCACCAGGCATAGTTATGGGAAAGAGGAAGAATGCTGTGAGTTGGATCTTATAAAACAAGTAAACTTGAGGTTTATAAACAGTTTTTACTGGGGAATCATAATCGACGTGACATGCTATGGAGTCAAGGAAGACTGTAGTGTCGGGTGACTGAAGTCACTGTAAAATGAGCCAAAAACAGACTCACTGTGCTACTGTCTTGCCCTTTTTGACTCCTTGCAGTAGTGAAGTCGATCCTGAAAGAACACAAGCCAGCCTCCATCCTGGTAACCGGATACACAGTGCAGATATCATTACAGCACAGCCTGCAGGAGCAGATTCTACAGGAGCTTGTTCAGCATGAGGAATAATATAGCAAGCTGCTTCAGTCAATCAATCTCCAGTTTTTAATTTTTTTTTACTTCACGCCATTTACAAAGGAAGCTGTCGCGCAGGACTCCGCCATAGGCCTGGCGACTGCAGCAGTTCTCGGGCCTTAGTGAATACTGAGGATGCTAAGGGCGCAGGCTACTTCATGGATGCCTGTTGTCAGCAGAGGCTGAATAAGAACAGGGGCGGGGGGGGGGGGGGGGGGTGGGAGCCTTCGGCAGCGCGGCTGGCTCAGTCGCCAGGGTTCAGCTCCTGCCACAGGGCACCGGGGAGTCTCTCTGGCACTCAGATCCGCCCGGAGCCCGCGGGGGGGAGACGGGGGGGACGGGGCGGGGGGGCAGCGCTCTGCGTGGGCGGCCGGGAGCGCGGCCCCCCCGTTAGCAGCACAGCTCTAATGCAATTTGCATGTCTTTGCCCGATAATTAGCGAGGACGGCGCGGCGGGGCAGGGGAGGCGGAAAGCGCCTGTGCGGTCCGGAGGAGCCCCTCTCTCCCGCCCGCCCGCCCGCCCGCGGGACCTAGCCTCTGCGGCCCGCAGTCGGGCCGGGTCGCGCACTTTAACCCGTGAGCGGAACCGCCCTGGACCCGCCGCCGCGTGGCTGGAGGGAGGTGGAGGTATGCGCTCGCTTGGAGGCACAGCCCTCTGATGAGCACTGTGGGATCAGCAGGACTTCAAGAGTCCAAATCCCCCTGAAGCGCTGTCTTTCAAACTACTGAAACGTGACGAGATTTGTTTCTTTTTTGCTTTTGCGGTTTTCTGCCATTGTGTCGAAAAAAAGACCCAGGCAAAGCTAAAATGGTGAGATTTCATTGGGTTGCAGAAATACAGGTATGGCAATTTGTTTGCAGCGACGATAGTCGAGACTGGACATATAGTCTAAAATATAAACGTGCATGCATATTAGCCATTCTGCAGAATATGTTGAAACACAAACTGTTATTCTTTCACTTGTAGTGAGTCACCTGGTCATTTTGGCAGTCCAATTCAACATGTTCACCATTTCCTCAAGGGTTTCCAAGCCTCGGTGAAGTTTTACTCGAAAGCCCACGAAAAGCATAAGGAAAAAGTAGCCATTATGGATGAATTTATTCCATTGTATTTATTTTGGACGTGGTTAAATGCCAGTGGCAGCACGGGCGGAGGGAGCCCAGGAGGAGGGGATCCGTTGGGCCGCGTCAGCGATGGAGATTAGCGCACGCTGCGCTAATGGCAAAGCCCGCGCGCACGTGAGCGGCCACATGGCCGCCACGGCAACCCTACCGGGGGGTGCCTGGCAATCCCATTTTCCCCCAATTAGCATAATCTGAATATTGTCCCTTTAATCTTGAAGAGCAACAGCAGGCCCCGCACCCGCCGCTCTCTCCTCACCTACGGAGAACTTTAAATGAGGGGAGAGGGGGGGAGGACGGGGAGCCGGCTGTTAATTATTTCCAAAGGTCACGCTGTTAATGACTACCTGCCCGGCTAATGAGATTCTGAAAAGCTCCCTCTTTCGCGATGGCTGACCCCGCGTGTTTGGTCTTGCGCTCGGAGGTGTGAGGAGCGCTGGCGGATTGCACCTCCTCTCCGCCTGTCGCGCGGAAGAGGAGAAAGGGGGGGAAGGGAAGGGAAGAGAAACTTGTGAGAATCCGCACAAACTCCTGGCGTGCCATTTAATGTGGCAGTGAGGAATGCTTTACGTCCAAATTAATAAAATACCAGCCTGGCTTAATTAATTGCCTTGATTTCAGGCTAATTTGCTTCAAGTGATTTTCCACCGACGTGAATAAGATTCCTGCTTGTACTTGCACATCAACGAGATTCCTGCTGCATGGTAGCACTTTAAACCATCAGCTGACATCGAGGGGAAAAAAATAACTTATTCCATTTGTGATGTCATGGCAGTTGTTTGGATTTTAGACAAAGAAGTCCTTATTAGTCATGAAAAGGTTCTACATTCTAGAGTGGAGGTGAATATTTTTCTTGCCATGATGTTGACAGTATAAAGCCTAATGTTGTTATAGCCTTAGCTACTTTATCCAAGCAGTATCCATAAATTTGCTATGCTATGCATATTGGGTCTTTTTTGTCTTTGTTTTATTGTGAGATACTGGCTGGTAACATGGCATGTTTACCGCACGGTGAGTTCTGTCAAGTTGGACGCCTTTCCTTTTCAAAATTAGGATTAGAGATTCAATCAGCTTTGTTCAGCTAAGTGCATTAACCTCACGACATTGGTAACGTAACAGCAAAAGGTTTGGCAAGGGCATGCATCTTCTGCCCTTCCAACACTGATATCATTTAAAAGAAAGTGGTGGTATGCTTAAAAGTGTTCCATTGTTTAAGTGAAATGAAAATCTTAGATTTATTCATTTATTTGTTTAATTTTTTATTTGTTTTTTTTTTACAAATTACCAAGAAGGCAGTCTCTTTCGTGGTGGGAGTACTCCATTTTAGCTGTCCCTGTTGCTGGTTTTGGGTTGTGTCAGGCTGTGTACATACTGGAACATGGACATAGATAGCCCTAATATGCAGTCTATGTGGCCTCTTTATAAACAGATTACACAGTACTGGACTCCAAAGTATGCAGAGGAAAGAAAACAGTCAAATATTAAGTGCCTGTGAAAAATCTACCCGCTTGCTGCAGCTCTGTTCTTCTGGAATCTCACCGAGAGAGGGGCTCCTATGTTTTTCGGTCACTAATTTGTCTTTCAAGCTATCTATCTATCCACAAAAACAAGAACATTTTCACTCTCCTCTCCCTCATTTCCCTGGCTTTTTTTCTCCATGGCTCAGACCGAAGCCAGCGAGGGCTGCGTTGGAGTAGCGCGACTCGACGAGCGCGTTTCGTACTCCAGCCTGGGAGCCGCTCTCTCCCAGGCTCCACGTCCCCTCCCCTCTTTGTGTTTTTGTGTTCTTTCCCTAATAAACGCCTCAGAAAAACCGGTAGTGGGCTAAAAATAGCGCGGCGCGCGGCTAAAAATAGCCCTGGCTCGCGGCCGTGCCAAAGAAAGCGGGGAGAGCGGGGCGTGGAGCGGCTCGGCGGGGTGAGTAACAGCGGGCTGTTCTGTTCACGCGGCTCCCTCTGAGAGCGCGGCGGACGGCTGGGGCCCCGCCGGCGAGCGCTGGCACGGGACAGGGCACGCAGGCTGGTCACCGGCCGCACGGAAAGCCATGCCCACCGCGAGCCTCACGCTATTCACCGTTCAGCTCTGCTTGTTATTCATCCATGTTTTACATTTGTGCTGTCACGCTGAGCAGCACAACTTTTGCGATAGTTTTTAAAATGGCTGAAGGAAAGTATGTCCTGGCTGACCTCCGTACTCTCACAGACACACAAACACACACACACACACACACACACACACACACACTTTCAACAGCACTCTAGTTGTTGGGAATCGTACATGATGTTCTCGAAGCCCTGTGGAAAATTTGGAATAATGGATCATTGAATCTATTTTTGCCCTGGTGCGCGGGGGAATCCCGTCCCGGCCCCCGGCCCCACGGCCCCGCGCCCCCCCAGCCCCCCCCACCCCCCTCCCCCCCCCGGCCCCCTTGGTGAGCGTGGACAGGGCGTGGACACAGACGCTCTGTCCCGAGAGGACAAACGCCCCGCCATTGTTGCACGGGGCCCCCGGGCTGCTTCCTGACGTGCCGCCCGTGATAAGGGCCAGCGAGACAAAGGCCGATAAGTGACGGAGAGGGGACCCGAAAGAGGCGGGCCGCCCGCCCCCCCCACCCCCCCCACCCCCTCCCTGTTTTTCCTGTGCGTCACGCCTCCTCTGGTGACTGCGAACGATCGGGGTCACAAGTGCCTTGATTATCCAGCCGCACTGAGTGCCTTTTGTGTCCCGCTTCTGGATCGCTAACAATCCCACATGAATAACCACTCTGTCTTTTTCCACTGGAGATCGGGGAAAATATGAAGGAGAGTAAGAAAGAGAAGAAGGATAAAAAGGTGAAGAAGAAACTGGAAGCGTGCTGCTATATAATGCGTTTAAAGCTGACAGTCTGCATTGTCACATCGTATTCGTTTCAAATCCAACGGGCTGGAGTTCAGAGGCAAAACAACAATAATTGTGTCGCTGTACAAATACTTATGTACAGACTGTACTGTGTGTATTTATTTACGTAAAAGCTGGTGAGATGTGCAATAGCAGCACTGCACCATGGCTCAGTTTATTTCTGTTTAGTTTGCTCCAGTTATTTATTTTCTATTTCATAGAAATCTCCTCTCTCTGTTACAGTCGTCTCGCTTCTCTATCCTGAGTGAATTACAGAGCTCGACCCCTCGGCCATCCTGTCCACGGGTCTTTGTCAAGCGGATTAAACGGACTCGCTACAGCGCGCCGCGAAGTATTACATATCCAAGGCTCTCTGTTTTCTATTTGGCTCAGCCCGTGCGATCCGCAGACAACTGTAATCGCGTATTTAGCGGCGAGAAACACAGCCGCTCGACTCGGGCCCCGCTAATAACACGTTGGGCTCTCTGATCTCTTATTATAGCGCGCAGAAGGCGAATTACGCTTTTCCGAGCGCTGCCCAGCTGCGTTTTCGGAGGCCGCTGGGCCGAGGCCAGGGTCCGTCACCGCGGAGGCAGCGCGGTCCCCCGCCCCTCTCCCTCCCCCGCCGCCCCCCCCACCCCCCCCCCCCCTCGGGCGCGCCTGCAAGCGGGGAGCCGGCACGTCCCGAGCCGGCCAGGAGCCGCGCCCGGTAAAATGGCGGCGCTCCTTCTTCCCCTCCCATCTGCTTCTGATGAACTTCCAGGCCGCCCCTTGTCCGCGCTCTGATGTTCGGCCGCCGCTTCGCGGCCTTGGTGGCGGCGGGCTCTGATTCGCTCCCGTCTTCTTCTGCTCTTTTTCCCCTCCCTGTGCTCTGAATTGTAAATCTGGGGGAAGCTTTTTTTGTTGTTTGATTTATCATTACTCTCTCATGGAGACAGCGAGCAGAAGTGTGTTTTGGTGACTTGTTGGGACGTGTGCAGAGATAGATTGAGCGTGTTTATGTGGTTAGGGGGTAGGGGGTTTTATGTGGGGGGGGTGGTTGCCTGTACAGCGAGCAGCATTATGTCATGTCGGCCTCTCCGGATCGCCTCGAAACAGCGCTCGACGCGCGAGAGAAAGCCGAGCTCCTGGAAGGAGGAAAACGCGGTGGAATTTCTTGGAACCCGACCGAATTTAAATCCCCCTGTCCTGCTGTTTATTTCAAACTCATTAGTTGTTTCTTCCAGATTGTAAACACGATTAGCGATAAGCTCCGCCGTTGCTAAAATGCTAATCTAATGGTTTTTTTGGACCGAAGCGCCGGGGTTTTCTCCCTCTCAGCGCGGCACAAAAAGCATTGCAATCAGTGCTAATGAGCCTGTTATTTCCCAGGGCTGCCTCGCGCAGCTCGAGTGTACTCTTGAGTTCAGCGCGCACGCGGCGTGAAGCTGGACCAGGCCTGGTGTGCGGCGGTCCAGTGTAGAGAACAGCTCTACGGCAGGGGTGGCCAGCCCAGGGCCCAGGGAGCTGCACCAGGGTCTGCTGGGTTTTTGTTTTCATTTTAAATACAACAACCACTTTAGACCCAGGTGTGGGAGTTAGCCGTGTAATCGACTGCTTTTAATTGATCAATTAAGTGCAGAGTAACAACAAAAACCAGCAGACCCTGCAGCTCTCCATGACCTGGGTTGGCCACCTGTGCACTAAAGCCTGTGAGGTGGCCAGGCGTAACATGTACTGGGTGAGAATTAAGTCTGCCTTCGAAAATCACACTGAAGTATTTTACATTTACGTAAATATTTTTGCCATTCAGCAGATGCTTATTCAGGGCAAATTACACAGCTACCATAGTTCATGCCTCCTCTTGTACCAGCACAAGGCCTTTCTGAAAAACAACTTCTTTCACAGGGCTCCTGTGCCAGCTAACTAGCCAACCACAGGCCACCTTGGGAAAGACCTAAACATCCTAGCGCGGGATATGAGGAGGACAAGGTGGATATCATTTAAAGGCCTCCAAAACACTGGACCAAGGCCGTTGGGTCCTTTTCAGTCAGGCCTCTGAGAGAGAGCTGTGAGCTCACAGGGCGTGGCTGGGTTGCCCTGCGTTACGGGGGTCCTGAGGCGTCTCTCAGAAGGGAGGTGGGGAAAGTGGGTCTGGGGGGGGGGGGGAGCCTCACAAGCCGTAATGTCAGCAGAAGTGGGTCACGGTCGTGTGAAAGCGCGGTTTGGGGCCGCGGTCCTGCCCTAGGGGTGCGCAGAGTGGGAGGGGCCATGACGGGGAAAGGAGTGGAGCGCACTCCATGCCTCCCTGACACCAGGGGCACTCCTCTGAGAGGCAGCGGGGTCTGGGCTTGGGCCCCGGCCACGCCCCCCCCCACCCAACTTGGGTGCGGGAGAGCCGAGTCAGCGGCCCGCCGCGAAACGCCGTTTGCCCCATCTTCGAAACAACCCGCACCATAAAACCTCACACACACGCACACACACACAGCACGCCGCAGATCTCCTGCTGAAGGTTACGGTGCTGAGCGTATGTAGGACAGCGAGTCTGCGTTCCGCGTGGCACGGAGAAGTAAGCTGACGGGCCGGGCCAAGAGGGAGAGTGATGAAGAAGTAGTTTAATTAGGAGCAAGCCTCTGAAGGGGCTCTGGAGGGGGGGGGGGCGGGGGGCGGGTGGTTGTAGTGGGCGGAGCCGGCGAGGTTGGAGTTTCCCCCCCTTCCCTCTCTCCGCTGCTTGGAAGCACCTCCAGCGCAGCCCGAACTTCACCACACGTCTGTTAGAGCTCGTCATCTGTAACAGTCGTGGAGAATTCACCTTGAAAAGATGCCCCACTAAGTTGTCAGCGGCAGACAGTAGCGTTCTGTTTCCACGTTCCCGGATATCGTCCCGTGTTCTCTTCACGAGTAAATGTTTTGCCTTTTTTGTTTGTTTTTGCGAGAGGCATTCTCCGAAGGCATTATGTGCATTTGATTCTGCCTTTTGACAAGAAACATGTACACATAAAATACACTACCCATGGTGCACGTTTTCAGCACGCGCTATTTTTTTTGAATCCTCTCATGGAGTGTCCGCTGGTATTTCAGATCTGGAACTTTTGAGGACAGCCGCCTTCCCCGTGGTATTACCGTGAAGTTGTTCAGATTCCACCCAGAGGGAATTGGAAAACGAAGGGAAATTGGTTTGTGGCTCAGCTACACCACTCTGATAGGGCATTTAGAATTCCGCACCGACTCCTCGACTGCCGATGCCGAAACCGCTCAACAGCGCCCCCAGGGGGCGAGATGCCGGAATGGCTTTCTGAGCACCGGCGTGTCACAGATGGCTGGAGGCAGGGGCCAGGCTCGTGGACGGACTCGGGCCGACCCCTGAGGAGAGAGAGAGAGAGAGAGAGAGAGAGAGAAAGAGAGAGAGCCTTCTATGGCCATTGCCCGGCACCCTGGCCTGCGATTGGCCGCAGCCCTGCGCCAGGCCATCCGGGAGGGGGGGGTGGGGGTGGGGGTGCGGCGACAGGTGCAGGCCCCGCTGACAGGTGCGGGCGTCTCGAATGAGTGGAATCGCTGCGGGCCGCTCGCCGGGGCCGCAAAGTGCTGATCGCTGGCAGAACGCTAAGCCAAGCCGCATGATTCGCTGTCACTCGACGCTCGCACTTTCCACTCCCAACGCGGCACTCAGTGACCGTATCCCAACCCCCCCAACCTTCCTGGGAGCACGGGTCCACAGTTCCTGTCAGTGAACATCCTGAGCTCACGGTCGGTGGGCCCTCTGGCAGGACTCATGCTAGGCTAATGTAGCCCCAGAGCCACAGAGCGGTGCTTTATCTGTCCGTTATATGACTGGCCACTTGTCACCACGCCTCCTAGGTCAGCAGTCATTTTTGCATTTTATTTGCCATTTTTGACAAAAAGACTTGAATTCTTTTTGTAGTTTTATGATAAACTTCCATTGTGAATTATTACCATCAACAAACGATGGTTAAAAAAACAAATATGGAAAATGATATGTGTGTTAGCAAAACATTGATCTGTTCTACAGTTACAAAATTTGACCTTCAAATTGTCAGACCAGTGAAATAAGTTGAAATCAGTGGAATGCACTGCTCACTCACCCCTGTATTTTGTCAGCGTTAAGAGTACGAGGTCTCCAAGCGCGGAGTCGCTAACCGGGCCTTTTTTCTTTTTATTCCTTTTGTGATCACATGAGCGGCGGCTCCAAAGCAGGGCTAATTGCTGCCGTCTGACGCAGCGCCGCACATGAAAGGCGCGTGGGCCCTGTGAAGCGGCGGCCGCTCGCGCAGTCGCGGGGCCCGTGACGCTGCCTCGCATTAAACCCCCCCTTACTGCAGTCAGCCAGTCTGCCGGCGAGGGCTTTGATGAGACGGGGCCTAGCCGCACGCCCCGCCCCGCCCCCCCCCCCCTTTCATCCGCCTCGGAGACTAAGACAAAACGCTCCTCGCCGCCGCCGCCGCGTCACCCACGGCGACCCCGGACCCCGAGCGCCAAACGAGGGGGCGCGTCAGAAAGACGGGCGGAGGTGCGGAGAGGAAGGGGCGGGGCCGCGCGCCCGTCTCGGCGTGAATGAGGCGCGCGCGACGCGGGCAGGAAGGCCCGAGGCGACTGGTTTCTGCCTGAATGTGGCCATCAGGTGGCTAAAGAGGAAACTGTCCCCCGCGCGCAGACCAGAGGCTGGGGTGGAACCGTCAGGCCAGATTTGTGAAATGTGCCAGGAAACGTGAATCATTTCGCTTTAGGTTTCTTTTTTAATGCACCTTTACTGTCACAGCTTAAGCTCGTTAACCGTTATGTGAATCATTCCTGAGGGTATTATTCCACAAAAAAACACAGAAAACAATCTCTAGACACAGTGCAGGCAGCAGTGTGAAATTTTAAGACACTAAATCCTTTCGGAGTTGTCAACAACAAGCTATTGTTAGCTATCAAAACACTGAACTTGTATGCCTGTATGTATGTATGTACTGTATGTACGGATGTATTAAATAGTAAATAACTAAATAAACGAAATAATAAACTAAAATAATACATAACTTATGCAACATAAATTTTTTTTTGTAGTATTTTGTCATACAGCAGGATATGACATTGATCATTTCAGATTTTGTTTGAGGGTACAACAGCAGTACCTTGCTTGTGAATCAAACCCGCAACCTCTGGGTTTCCAAACCAGTTCCCCTTATGCTGCACCGGAATTTCACCGTTGAACAGCCTTGCGCCCCCTTCCTTCCCAGACTCTGCGCAAGAAGGGCTTAAACGGCTGCGACAGCCCCGACATCGACGCCGAAGACTCGGTCTGCCACAGCCCGGACTCCGAGGACAAGTACCGCAAGATCAACGAGGACATCGACCTCATGATCAGCAGACAGAGGCTGTGCGTAAGTACCCCCGACCTCTGTCACAGTCCCCTTTCCTCTTCCACTTACAGCCTGTCTCGCCGTCTGCTTGCGCGTTTTCTCCGGAAACCTGGCAACCAATTGAGCAAGAGATTCTTTTTTTTTTAAATGTGCATGCCTTGTTCATCCACGTAGGTGAGACTAACGAAGATCCTTTGTAACAAAGTTTCATCAACCGAGGCCAAATCCTTTTCTTTTCAGATGTCGGAAAGTCTGAAGTGAGTTTTATCACAATTTGTTGAGCAACGTACGCATGCTACGCATGAAAATTTAATTTTCGGCTTAAACAAATATAATTTTATATTGATCTTGTCAGTGTTTTGAAAAATAAATATTTAGACAGCAGGTTGCATTTCAGTCAGAAGCGGGATGCACACGGAAACACGGAAATAGCCAGTGACGTACTTGGTAATGACAGTGGTCCTGAAAGGGCTGTCATTTTGGGGAGGGGGGGGCAGTTTTGTGGTCACCGCGGCTACCGAGCGCAAGCGTGGCGTATTCCAGCGATGGGCCCAAACAGGAAGGATGGCACGTTAAAATGACAGCCTAGTGCTCGGGGCCCCCGCGCTCTCTCTGGGGTGGGGCGGGCCCGTGCCCGGTCCGCCTGCCCCCTCCACCCACCCAGCCGCAGGACGGGGGCGGCGGGGCGGGGAGGGGAGGGCCGGAACGACGGAGGCTACGAAAAGGGAGAGCCTGCCAGGCGGTAATTAAAGAGCGGGACGCAGTGCAGCAGAAACCAACTCCAGTGGGCTGCCATTGAGAGAGGAAAAGAAAAGGGAGGAGAAAAAAAGGAGAGCGGAGAGAAAGGAGGGGAGCGGACGCTAAGCCGCTAGCGCTGAGGTCTTCGCTGCTGTTCCCGAAGAATAATATTTATGCAGCTAAAGGAAAGAGCAGAGAGAGCCCTGGCCTTGTAAAGAGGTCAGATCCGATTTCTAATGGACGTTCCTATAGAAGGGTTCTTATATGACTCACAGCAGCAATAGGGCACATGGCAGCAATTACGAGGCTATATGCACTTCCCAAAGACAACAGCGCGAGGGGACAGCTTCCAGGGCACGAGCAGCCAGTCAACAGGACAGCGACCCTGTCGGGGAGGAGTAGGGCGGTGAGACCGAGACCGTTCTCCTCGAGGTCCTCGCCTGCCCTTTGATAATTGCTTGATTGACACTGCCCCAGAAGCACAGAAACATCTAGAAAGGCAAACCGGCGTCTCTCTCTTTGTGTGAAAAAGAGGAGGGAGGGGGGAAAAAAAACAAGAATCATGCGGCGTCCTCGAGAAGTACAGGAGACCTGTTTCTGAAAGGGTCTTGAAAGAGGCACGGTTGATTATGAAGTAGCACGCCATACCCACTTATCGAGGGCACGTCTTTGTCAGAATTAGAAAGCGGCGTTCGCAGCACGAGCGGCACGCGCTTCAGAGCGTGCCTCACCTCAAATTGGGTCAGGCGCGGGTGCGAGGCGGCAGGTTGGGTAACGAAGGCGGGAGAAGAGCAGAGAGCGGAGAGAGGCGGAGGCGTGCGCTAATCTGATTTCAGAGACACATCGCAGCAAGGTGGCCTTGGCAGGACGGGGCGACACCCCCCCCCCCTCACACACCCCTACCCCAAGGAAGGACTTGTCCAGACTTGTTTAATGATTATTGGGGTATTTCAGTCACCTGGGCCGCGAGAGAGGGGGGCGTGGAACGCTGTCTCAACACCGGGCCGAAAAGTGCTGAGAGCAAGGACGTCTCCGTCTCCGAAAAATCAAGCGAGCAGCTATCTAGGCGTCACCTGCTCCCCTGCCCCCTCAGGGAACCAATCACATGATCCAAGAGTATAAAAAAAATGTCATACACACATACGCACATGCACGCATATCCCAGTATGCAGCAGTAGACGTGGAGTAGTTTCTAAATAAAAATTCTGTGTAAAATAAAATCTCTCAAATGAACAGTCCTCATCCACCTCATGTCCAAGGGAGATGCAAACATTTTTTTAAACCATTTTTTTTTAGACATCTGAGGTGAACTGGAGGTCCCCGCCCTAGTCCCTGACGTGCCTGTGATTCCTCTCTCTCCCCCCGCAGGCTATCCCCCCCTCTAACTACGACATGCCAGTGTCCATCCCTACCAGCAACCCCAACAGCCTGATCTACAGCCACCCGGGCGGATCCCTGGGCAACCACAACCTTCTGCCATTGGCCCACCCCTCCCTCCAGCGGAACAGCATGTCCCCAGGGATCACGCATCGCCCACCTAGTGCAGGAAACGCAGGTACAGCTCGCCCGCAACTGGCCCCTCTCTCAGCATGGTCGATAGTACACACTGTGCTGGTTACAGACACCTAACAAGGACCCTCTCAGCCAGACACGCAACTAATCACCAGAGTAGCCTATCAACCATGTTCAGGTGATGGTAAGCATGTAAGGATCTTTGAAGTTGAGAACAGACCATTCAGCCAATCTTGCTCCTCTAGCTGAGAGTGTAGTACTGTTCCATGCCTGGTGTTGAACACAGGGTTTTTGCTGTTGCTACACATATTGGCAGTCTACTCCGCACATTAACAGCTCTGTGTGAAAGGACACTGATATCAGTACAAAATTATTATCAGTCTGGAATTACAGAAGAAATGAGGATATTATCTGTTGAAACCCTTCTCATGTTCGCTTAAAGCAATCTTCATATATCTTGACTGCACTCAGCATATTTGTTGATAAAAGAAACATTAAAGCATACATTTTTTTTGGCTGGACCGCAACAGCGGGGCCAGTCCTACAAACGCGAATGTCTGTGACTGAGTGCGTGACTGAGTGAGTGAGTGATGAAGTTATACCATTGGTCGGCCGGATCACGTGTGTTAGGTCCAGCCATATACTAGGTTTTAACCTGGTCTTGTTGTTCTCAGTGTCATCTCTGATCAAGTTTTCATGATTTGAGATCTGTCGTTTAACCGCTGATAAAATTTCCACCAGCGTCCGTCAAAAGAATGCCTCATGAACCAGGAAGATATACCTTTCCTCTTCCTGGGGAGTTCTGGCCTCCGATCTTTAAACAGACAGGACATTTTCTATATACATTTACACACCCATCGCTGTGTAAATGTATATAGCTTACAGTTTTGTGGCTTAATATTTTATTAAAAGGAAGTCTGAGCAGATGAAGATTTAGCATAGCACATTATGTGCAGACATTTTGCTCTCTCCGTATATATATATAGAGTAAGAGCGTTTATGGTGGCATATCTGTGGGCAGTGTAATCCTCCAGTCGGTTTGTTATTATTGTCTAAAAGCTCTATTTTGTCCTCTGGTCAGCTGCCGGCTGCCCGCAGTGTGAGCCCTGTGATTATCCTTGGCTTCCTCATACAATTTGCTTCATATTACAGGCGCATAACTAAATATGATTTTTGGCCGAGCTGGAGATGCCTAAACCGCACGGGCTCCCGACGTTTAAAAATATGGCGTTTTTCTTGGACGCCGGCGTGGGCTCACCGAAGCCGTTTCTAGCGCGCGCGGTCGGTGGATATGGGTAAACCTGAAGGGTCTTTTTTTTTTTTTTCTCCTTCCCCCTCCGTCCGTCCGTCTCACACGCGCAGGCATGATATGTCCCCGGAGTTGGGGGAGTGGGGAGGGGGGCAGAGAGAGCACTTGTTAATGACTGAAATTACTCGGTCTGACCTGTCGTTCACAGAGGGGATTGTGGGAGAGGAAGCGGGAACGAGGGCCAATAAGTCTTTCCCTAATCATTTCCTGCTTCTTCTTTTTTTCTCGTTTAATCCTAGGTGGCCTCATAAGTTCCGACCTCACCACCAGTGCAGGCACCAGTGCTGGTAAGAACTGATGTGTATTTTCTGTACATTTGTTGTTTCAGCACACATGTTCCCCCCCCCCACTTCATTAAAATGCATTAAGAGGCACGTCTTTACTCAGTGACCCGACTTCCCCTCTAAATATTTGCTCAGAGTGCGGCTTTAGGATATCCTGACGAATGGTTTCAGGTTAGGAAGTCAAAACATTAACAGTCTGAAACAGGTTTATATTTCTCATTTTGACTGAGGCACCACTCTAGTTAGCCTGCTGACCCTTATACATGTATATTAATTAATTGCATCATTATATCTATTAAGACTACATTTGTAGTATAACTATAAATCACACTGTAAGATGTGTACCCCAGTGAAACTTGCTGAATGACATTACCAGTACCTTGATATAATTATTTAAGATTTTCATTTTTTTATCTGAATTCCTATATTTTCCTATATACTCTCCCTTCATAAGTGATTTATTACTACAGTAGGTTTGTACAAAAGCAAATGAACCACGGTCGGTCACCATGCCATGTTGTTGCCCGGGAGATTTTTCTAGGCTGTTTGCTATTGGCCGTGACGGATGTATGAAAGGGTTGGATTTAGGGTTGGCATGGAGTGTGGCTCTTCACGTGGTGCCCTCTGTCACTGCCTCAGACAAAAGTAGAGTTTCTCTGCCATGCGTGCTGCCGGCAACGCGCTGCAGATCTCGCATTAAATGCATCCTTTGTTGCTTCGGCGGGGAACAGAGCCACACTGTGTCATTCTACACTGGAAAAAAGACATGGAATTGGCCATACACTTATGTGTCCCATTCAACTCATTGTTCAACGGCCATTTAAGAAGAGGCAGTATGAATATTCGCTTTTTTTAGACAAGCCCCTATTTTAGGATTAGATTCCCACTGTGGCTTGTAAATTGCTGTCCAAAAAAAAAAAACAAAACAGAGAAGGCTAGATTTTACAGAAACATGTCTGAGCCAATCCATTTTATCACAGTAACACAGCACACATATCAAACTCTGGTTTTCGAAGCTTTTTTTGCTAGTCCTTCATGCCCGTTTCCGCCATTCAGAGCTCGCAGATGCTGGCAAAGCTTGCGCCAGTGGCGAAGCCAACGATCGATGTCTGAATACAACGTCACGCGTCACTGCGACCGTGTCACGCTCCCAGGATTACAGGGGCACTGCATGCGCTGCGCGACGCACGGCGAAGGTCACTTCAGTGGAGTCACCCAGGTTCGAGGAGCAAGCTTTAATTTTAATTACATGGCGCCAGCTATTGTTTTGGCAGCATTCGCTTCATGACTGGTTGCGAAAGCAACTTACACTTTAATATGGGTGTCGAGCCCGCATAAATAAATAAGGTTTAGCCGGACACCAGCAATTACACGGGTCTGTTTGATGTTGGCCTTCCCAAGCGTTCCACCTGAGTCTGCAGTTGAGACTGCCCTGGGTGGCATTAGGGAGATGGCACAAGTGGCTCCACATGCATCACACTCACCCCTCACGTCCCCGAGACTCTTACTGTCCATAGTATCCTGGGGTCAGTGTCCATGCGAGACGATACAGGACCACACTCGAGCACAGATCACCAAACGGTGGTGGATGTTCACCAACCGCACGCTTCTGAGAACTTAACACCTTTGCATTTCCAGGTGTAAATACATCGGTACTGATGGTGACATCTCAGTCACTCGGTGATTGTTCCCTTTCCAGTTCTTATTTAATTTTATTCTTACACAATGTTCACAAGGAATATCCCTGGCCTTTATTAGCATTCAACACATGTCAATGGAGCGGTCTTTTTTTTTTTAGGTTTCGGTTTTTTGGTTTCTGTATGTTTTAAATCACCCTGGCTGATGGTGACTGATACAGACTGAGAGTGTGGAGACGGCTCCAGACAGTCACACGTTTGGCCCTGATGGTGGCCCGTCCTGACCTGCGACTCCAGGCGTGCTGCCTGGAGATGGTGGTGCATGTGCTCGGTGTCACACCTAATTACACTGAAGGGACGAGCTGGGGGAGGGGCGAGAGGTCTTCCATCTTTTCCGTGGCAGCAGTCGTGTGCCCTAAATCATCCTCTCCCAAGCTCTCGCTGGAGAAAATCTGACTGATGGGGAGCTGCGGCCTTGATTTATGGCCACCATCGCAGGGAGAGCCGTCAGGAGGAAGCCCTCTCGAGTCTCTGGAAGGCCTTCCCCTCTCCTTTTACGGCCATTGTGGCTCAATGTCAGCAACTACGAAACACCCAGGTTCCTCTCCATAGCAGACAGCCAATTCAAAGGGCCCCTCTGCGCTCCGAAAAGAGCAAAGGGGCGGCAACCATTTTGTGCCGTCTGCGAGACTCCTCGTCGCACTGATCCTCCCTGGTGCCTGCATCAGTGCTATGTGCCACCTGCTGTGGCATTTGGTGACTTCTGAGCTGAAACCCTAGTGTGCCTGTTCAGGCTCTGGGACCAGGCCTATCCAGAACTGTTAAAGAGTCAACAGGAAAGGGAATAGTGCTTAAATAGTGCTCCATTCAGAGCCGGTGACTACCTCCCACCACATCTGTGTGTTCACGTCCCTGTAAACATTTTTAATGTTTCTAATTGCCCTTTCTAATTGCTGCCACGGTTGCTGTTGCATCTCAGTACACTTATAGACGGTTGCTCAATATCCTGCTTAACCCAACTGTGCGCATTGCATATATACATGTGTGTGCATGTGTGTTGGTATAAACAAAAGCTGTTTCAGAAGGCTGTGCAGAAGCACTGCCAAAGGCAAATTTCAGTATCTTGTATGCCATTTATTTACTTCCCGAGTACAAAGCCGTACTGTTTCCAAACCCAGGGTGTTCATTGCTCTTTGGAGCCCAACTGATCTGACCCATAACGCGGCGGCCATTGAGGGTGAGGAGAAGAGGGTGCCGTGGCAGAGGCCGCGCTTCCAATTAGCAGACGGGCGGCAGGCTGCGCGCGGCTCTTCCGCTCAGCGGGAGCTCAGCTCCTTTGTTTTCCGCGCTCCACCCCTGCCCTGGCACATTCCGACCCCAGGCCCAGCGTTAGGTGCCACTCACAGCTGGTTCTCCGGGAGCACGGAGTACCTGAGTGCACGCCGCTGTGCGGAAAGGTGCGCCAAGACCTCTGGTGTCCATGGAAACGCGGGTTTTAATAGGAGACGGCAGAATATGTACTCTGAGTGAAATGTGCCGGGCAGTGCTAGCTCTCCAGGAGTGAGCTGAGCAGAGACCAGTCAGCAAGGCTAATTCAGACCAGCCTCCCTGCCTACAGCGCTCCATCTCTCTCTCTCTCCCCCTCTCTCCCTCCCTCTCTCTCTCAAGCTCATTCCAGCCTCCAGCCCACCTGTCAAGCGTGTAGAGGCAGTGGGTGCAGTGTTTTTTTGCATTAGTTTTAATGAAGCTTAATGAAGAATGCAGAACAGTATCAGAGAAAAATGGCTAGGGCACATTGTTAACACTGAGAACATGACCTGTCTGTCTAGCTCCCCCACCTGTGAAGCACACCTGCTGTATGTTGGGTCTGCATCAGAAGACAAGCGTGAGAAAACGAGCGAATCTGCACTCCTTAATTAAGACGGCGTGGGCCTTGAGGTGGTTTCCATGGTTACGGGCCATTCCACAAAAGAGTGGGTGATCCGGACTAAAGCAGATGAGAGGAGTCTCATCTGCTTTAGTGCAGCAGAGCAGGAGTCTAGACATCACCAGACCCAAACTAAACCAGGAGGGAGAGAAGTATAAGTAGAAGAAGAAGATGAAGAAGAAAGAAGAAGATGATGATTCTACAGCTGTCAGGCTTATGAACCCAGCCTGCTAGAAGGCGTTCAAAATGTCAGGCTGACATTGTTGCCATGCAAAGTGTGGCCATAACTGATGCTGCTAAATTTGACTCGCAGTTTACCCACAATATGCTGTTCTGTGCATACCTTTCATCAACTGGCATTAGTTATATATAGCAGGTGACAGGGGTGGAAGCATGTAGGAGCACATTACCACAGCTCTGCTGTCCTTTGTGTCTACAGTATCTATTTTAAAGCCAGGCTTTGGTCTGAATTGCTATGCTTTATATTGTGAGTTCAATAAAAAAGAAAAAGGAAGACTCACTCTCTTGGCATGTGAAACCCCCACGTACAATCAGACATGCTTATTTCTTTTTTTTCCGATTTTCACGTATATAAAATGACCTTGCACGCGCTGATCTGAAGCCTGTTATTGCTCGGCGTACTTGGCTACGAAGAGTGCTCGTCTGGGTATCGGAAAACGCGACCGTCAGTTTCTAATGCCCGCCTATTTAAAAAAAAAAAAAAAAAACTGCGCCACGCATTTTTCATGGGTATTACTATGAAATCTATTCCATTCTCCATATTAGGTCACGCGTTTTGCCGAAAAAGGGCTGGAGAGATTATGGGGATTGTTTTAACTCACTGTCTCCCATCTGTGAGATTTTCAGAGCAGCTCTGCAGAGCAGCTCATGTGCTCATTCGATCTCGCTCTCAGACATCTGCTGTCGCGTCTGTGGAAGCAAACTCCGGGGCGGCCAGTAGACAGGCAACGCCAAGATTTTCAGTGATCCAGAACTGTACACATATATGTCTTGTCACTATTGTGAGACCTTTGCTTAATTGGCTGCGAGCAATAATTTAGGTTCTTCAGACTGTGCAAATTGCGCCTTCAAAACTGTCATTCTGAAACTGAATCGGCCCTTCAAGTGAAACAAAGGTCCACAGTGAAACTGCCGCAGAAGACATCTGTGACTCATTTTCCACTAGTGTATGATTAGGCAATTCATTCAAGTCTAACATATAATTCTTGCCCCTCTTTCAAGTGGTAAGGGCATTATAGCACTTTGGGTACTACCCCCAGAAAAAAACCAGTGCCTTTGGCTGAGTGAAAGCACTGAAACTCAAGCTTTTTTTTTTTGAAGGCTGGGTTCGTTTCTCTTTTTCTCGTAGAGACAAACATGGGTGGGGAATCGCAGAGATGTGGGTTTGGTGTATGACTCCAGCCCCTTTGTTGCAGTGAAAAACATACATGCGTTTACCAGCAGTGGGCCGGTCCCGCTGCGGTCTGTAAGTCCAGTGATTTAGTGGTGACACTGCCGAACACCTAGATGCCACAAGAATGACATCAAAAAAAAATCTTCCTGGAAAAAATAATCCTTTACAGGATTCAGTGCACTGGTAAAACATCTCACGGAACAGCCGGTAATTTTCCAGTTTTCACTGCTTCAGTTGCTACCCTTCACATCGAGCGCTCCCGAGACAGATCGTTGATCCTTTGTTTGCTGCAGTCCAGAATGCTGTAATATTTGCAGAAACTTGCATCACTTCATATTTTTTACTTTGTTAACTGTTTTAGTATTTGCAAAATCATTTTTAAAAATGTTATCTGGTCTACTTTAATGCACGTGTATTGTTATCTTTATTTTATTTTTTTCCCCTCTTTGAATTGAATTTTTTCTTGTATTGAGAAGCACCCACATAAAAAGGGCAGATAAAAAGGAATCCGTGTAACGGGTGGTGCTAGAGCACCCCCCTCCCAGACAGCAGGAGTGACCGCCCTGTCCCCCCCTTCCCTCCTCCCTCCAGGAAACGGGTACGGGAACCACCGCAACTCCCCCGGGATGCTGGTGTCCCCAGGCAGCATGAACAAGAACCTGCAGGCCAAGTCCCCCCCGCCCATGAACCTGGGCATGAGCAACCGCAAGCCGGACCTGCGCGTGCTGATCCCGCCCGGCGCCAAGAACAACATGCCCTCCATCGTGAGTCACGCGCCCGCGCCGCCCAGCGCTCGCCCCGCCCAACGCGGCTGGTCGAGGACCAGTCCCTCCTCCCGCTCCTTCTCCTCTTCTCCCTCCCTCCTTCCCCCTATCTGCTGTCCCTTCGTATTCTGCCTCTCTTTTATATGACATGTTGGATTTTCCCCCAGTATTTGGCTTTTTCCTCTTTAAGAGACCGATAAATCCAGTCCTCAGCATTAGTTATTAGCATTAGCATTAGCGAATAGCGATGTAGCGAATATTGTCCTGTTGCTGATCCATTCATTTGTAGTCCTGCTCAGAGCCATCCCTTACTTAGGGACACAGCATTCCCTGCTCTGCCAGCACTGAAACTAATTTCAATGTATTGCCCCTCCCCTTTAATGCCGCCAGTCTGAGGACGTTGATCTCCTATTGGTAAGTGGGATTACAGCAGGATAATTATTAGACCCCATCATCATTAAAATGGTTAAAATGTTCCATTTAAATAGAATAAGACAGGGATTATTTCAGTGTGGGATGTACTACAGAACAAGGTACAATTGTAGCCTCATGATATTCTGCACATGGTTCTCATGTGTAGGACTAAGGACCGTTCCAAAGGCAAGGCTGACATCTAGTGGTCTGTCTGCATAAGCACATAGGGTCTGATCTGTCCATTACTGATAGTTTATCATGTCTTCTTGATTCATGGCAGCAACAGACTGTTTTTAACACAGATTCTGAATCAAAATTAAGGTCCCAAATCAGAAGGATGATGTTCATATTTTATCGCATTTTAGGTCTCCCTCCTCAATACAGCGACCCTTGTTTATGTTACTGGTCCCGTTGCCTTGGAGACTAGGATGTTTGTGTTACTATAGCAACAACAAGTCCTCAGAAGGGTTATAAATGATAGGGCTGACAAAGTTCAATGGAGATGCAGGTAGCCTCTGATGAATTCAAGAAATTTGCGGCGTGTTAATTTTCAGCACCATAGAGGGAAAAAAGTCGTACCGAGTGTTCATGGAGGTTTTTTTGTTGTTGTTGCAGAACCAGCGGATAAATAACTCACAATCTGCCCAATCCTTGGCTACCCCTGTGGTTTCTGTAGCAACGCCAACTCTACCAGGACAAGGAATGGGAGGGTACCCATCTGCCATTTCCACCTCATATGGTACTGGTAGGTACAGCGTTGCAATACTTACACTCTATTGACTCAGAGACTCTAGTGTCTCTGTAACACTCTGTGAGGACTTTAAGTGCCACCTCTCCTTTTAACACTGACTGCTGAAGGCATCAATCACCCCGTTCGACCCGTGAGACACTTCTTACGGTTTAGACAAAATGCCAACAGCGGTCTTCAGAATAGCTCATATCTCTCTCCCTCTCCCTCCCTCCCTTTCTCTCTCTCTCTTTCTCCCTCTCTCCCTTCCCCTGCGCAGAATACTCTCTGAACAGTGGCGACCTGTCTCTGACGGGCTTTAACAGCTCCGGGGGCTTGCACCTGGGCTCCATGACGGGCTGGCAGCAGCAGCACCTGCAGAACATGCAGCACTCTGCCCTGGGCCACTTAGGGTGAGTACCCTTCGCACTGGCCCCGCCCCCTGCACAGGCCCCGCCTCTACGGCCTGCCAGCCACCGGCTTCAGTGACACACCTTTTCACACTACGGTCATGACGTCAGCATTATCAACACTGAAAGTGCATAGGTGTGTACATGCTGCATATTTGAGACTATTTGATAACAGTTGCAGACCGTAGAACTTTTATGTTTCTGTGCATACGTTACACTCGTGGCTAGCAGTAAGAAGAGGGTATTTATTGTCAGTCATATTACTGGAAGGCTATGCTCTCATGTGGCCATACTCTGTAAGTGATTATCTCTAAGACCTGTTATGTGGTTACTTTTGGCCTTAGCTGAGTTTGGTGTGCAGCATGCCTTTATTATCAGGGATGAAATGAGTTGTTGTGTGTGCGCCGGGGGAAGCACGTCTCTAGGGCTTCTGTGCATGTTTCAGGGCCCCCACATCAAGGCCCCGCCTCTCAAAAGCCTCCCTGTTCCCAAAGATGGACAAAGGCGGGGGGGGGGGCACGGGCCAGTTTAGGGAAAGGGGGCCGTAGTTCCATTTAGAGCTCCGGGCAGAGCGCTCGCTGTCATCTGTGTGGGGTTAGCCTGCCGACAGTAGCAAAGCCTCAATAAGGCCCAGCCATACGGCGCATCTCACGGCCGCTCCGAATTTTACATTCCTGGAAGCCAATGCATATGGTACGTGTCAGAAAGAGGTTTCGCATTGAACTGCTGTCAAAGACCTAAAACCACGGTCCCCACAGTGACTGGCAAAAAGAACATTTTCGGCTTGCATACGTAGGGTAAACACTCATTATGATCAAACGCTCGCTGAATGTTTTTCTTTAATATTCTGGCACACATTTATACACTATGCAGTACAAGCTGTCATGGCAAAGTGCGCTCTTTAAAACAGTGATGTGTTTAATATCAAAATCATACCCATAATTGCCAATTTAAACAAAATACACAGCAATTTCTACTGCAGTATGTGGACACAGTAACATGCACCATATAGAGCTCTTATAGTTCTCTGAACTTTGAGAAAATAAATGCTTTGAAAAATAATATTCATGTAAAATACATATTTGAAAGATGAAAGAGTTTTGCTGTTCTCGTTAGCAACATTTCTAAAGTCCAAGAAGGCACTGTTCTGTTTAACTGTGTGTATGTATACGTGTGTATGCATGTGCGTGCGTGTGCATATGCGCGTGCGTGCATGGGTGTGTGTGCATATGCGCGTGAGAGCATCTGTTCTGTTTAACTGTGTGTGTGTATGTATACGTGTGTATGCATGTGCGTGCGTGCGCACGTGCGCGTGCGTGCATGGGTGTGTGTGCATATGCGTGAGAGCGTCTGTTCTGTTTAACTGTGTGTGTGTGCGTATACGTGTGTATGCATGTGCGTGCGTGTGCATATGCGCGTGCGCGCATGGGTGTGTGTTTGCATACGCGCGTGAGAGCATCTGTTCTGTTTAACTGTGTGTGTGTATGTATACGTGTGTATGCATGCGCGTGCGTGTGCACGTGCGCGTGCGTGCATGGGTGTGTGTGCACGCGCGCGTGAGAGCGTCTGCTCTGAGTGCTGCGCGTGCATCTGTGCAGCAGTTGCGCGTTCATTTCCCTCATCCTGTAACCGCGTTTCCTTTCCTCCTACAGAAATTGCACTAGCACTCACTTATGTCAGAGTTCAAATCTCTCCCTGCCTTCTGCTCAAAGCCTGCACATCAAGTCCGAACCTGTTTCTCCTCCTAGAGACCACCCCGGGGTCACGCCCGCGGGTTACGCGCACCAGCAGGCCCCGTCCCGCCAGGACTCGGGCCGCTCGCCCGTCGACAGCCTGAGCAGCTGCAGCAGCTCGTACGAGGGCAGCGACCGCGAGGACCCCCGCAGCGAGTTCCACTCGCCCCTGGGACTGATGCGGCCGTCGGCGGAGGAGCGGGGGAGCCCGTCGGTCAAACGCGTGCGCCTGACCGAGGGCTGGGCCACATGATAAAGCGGGCCGCGCCCGCGACGCCGCTCCCTCCCTCCCTCGCTCGCTCGCTCGATCGGTCCCCCGCCCCCCGCCCCCCACCCGCCTCCCCTCCTGCCCCGCCCCACGTGTTCGCTCCAGGAGGGGGGCCCCCCCCATTTTCTAAATTTAAGTTTGGTTTATTCACTTCTTTTTTTTTGCGCTGAGTGTGTGTGCTGTTCATGTTAAAGTGATATAAAAATGTATTAGCGGGAGTGGGTGGTATTGGGGAGGGGGAGGGGTGGGGGGGGATATAGGGAAATGGAAGGGTCATGCGTAGTGGGAGGGGAGGGAAGTGCATTATTTGTGTGGAAAAAAAACAATATACATACATACGGGGACGTGTGTGTTTATATAAAGAAATAAACAAAAAAAGGTCAGGTACTCTTGTTTTGTAAAACTACTCTCAACTTCAGTGATATGGCGTAATTAAATGAGTGAGTGGAAGACTATGTTGCCGAGTCTAAAAGTCAAGCACTTGAGATGTACAAGTAATATTTGTGTACAGCTTAGGTTATCTTTTACTCATTCTTTTTTTGCTGCCGTCTTTTCTTTGCAGTGCTCTCTTGCAAAATGTATGTTACATTAGATAATGTCATGTTGCAGGTTCAACGTATTTATGTACATAGAGGGCCAGGGAGGGGTTTCAAAGTCACCAGACTTTGTAGGCTTATTTACAAAAGAGATAAAAAGCTGATATGCAACTTTTGAAGAATCACACAGGATATACCTGCAGACCCACGACCTGGACCTATGTCAAATATTTTCCCTCAAAGTATGGAGCTAATTAATGCCATGATCAATCAGAACTCAGTAAAAGTGGACCATACTTTTCTTTAAGAGCCATGTTAGATAATTACACAAAATTCAGGTCTAGAATTACGTAATCAGAATAAGAAACATGTACGATACATTTTGCGTATATTTTCGTAAAAAAAAAGGAATAAAATGCAAAGCATTTGTGGCTTTTTGTAGTTTATATAAGCCAGAATGTGTTTTTGATAGCTTTGCTATTATATGAAAAGCCTAGGAGATGATAAATTACATGGGTTTTTGTATAGAAAGCACTACCCTAAGCCATGAAGACAGAGGTTAAAACCCATGCTTTGCTGAACAAATAACTGTTTTCTCTTTGTAGAGGTTTTTGTTTTTAAAGTGTATTTCTTATTATATATATATAATATTATTAAGAATCTTTAAAAAAAAAAAAAAAATCTGTGAAATTAACATGCTTGTGTATAGCTTTCTAATATATGAATATATAATAATGGTCATAGCAAACAACGTTTTATCTTATTAGTGGGGTTATGTATGTGCAGTAGCACATGTGCTGTTCTGTTTGATGGCTAACAGAACTATTCAGGGGTATGTTTAGTTTAACCTAACCAGCTACAATGATCCACCTGTCGACCTATTCACAGGTTACCTGTATTATTAGAAGACCTCTGTACAGACGATGACATATCATGGGAACTGGCTGGCTGTTCCCATGCACGGAAATGCAACACTCCCATTAAAGCTTGAACACACGTTTGTGTGCCTGTTTGGTGAAAAAAAAGAAGAAAGTTAAAGTCACACTTCAGTGAAACCAAAGTGTTAGAATTTCTACCAAATACCACGGGTGAGGCATGGTGGCGGGGGTTTGTCCTATTTTAAATATTTTGGCAGGATATTGTATATATAGTGCCCAAACCTTTCGCCTCCACCCCCTTACTTGAGTTCGGGACGGTGTTTGGTCACGCACCATCCCAAGCGAGCTGGAGCTCGAATTAGGAGTCAGATGAAAAGCGATGTGCGATTTGACCTCGAGAAATGACAATTTTGAACTATTGAAATAGCATATTTTATAGCATTTGTAACCTTGACGGTTTTGCTTTTCCTTTTTTTAGCTGTTGTTAGTGTTGTTGTGGCTGTTGTGGAGAATTTGGTCCGTGTCGAGTGTGAACGGGGGAAGTGTTGTATCGGTGCATGGCCTGAGGGGTGAGACAGCTAGACAGGGTTCCTCTTTCCCCAGACAAATGTGACTTGAAATTATAGCATAGCAAAGCGACAACGTAGGAACCCCGGCGAGCTGGTTGAGGAGAAGCACAATTTGGGATTTTGACACGTCACTTTTTTACAGAAAGCTAGGCATCTCTCTCTCTCTCGGCCTCTGCCTCATTATACTGGATCTGCTGTTACTCAATGTTAAGGTTATTGCTATCAAAGCTGTGTGCAGTTAATATGAGGTTACAGTGTTAATGCCGCATGCACAAAGTCAGATTTAAGGGGCGGAGCCCTAGAAGTTATGTTCTATGTCATGTTCATTTTTCTATTATTGTCCATTAAATAACACAGTCGTGAGTACACACAGTTAAGGCAACATCAGCATTTAATGTGAAACCAAAACCAGTGGCTCTTTCCATGTTGTAACTTTGAGCTTCAATTGCGTGTTGTTTAAAGAACACTAATGACGAAATGATATTAGTGCGTACAAAAATGTGTACAAATTTATTTTCACATTGCCCTCCCATACTCCCATACATTTTAACAGTTATGTTTACGTTTTTAATGATTATATCCGGAATATGTAATGACCTTGGGAAAAAGCAATGAATTTTTCCTTGTTTGGTCTGTGGGGGTGTTCACTTAAAATATCTTGGTAACACCACCGATACCAGTTACAGCAAATGAAGCTGTCAATATTTTGGATTCTCCAGTCACTGGATTAACATTCTGAACACTGATTTGCCTGAACTGCCTGTGGGGAATTGCTTATTTTCAGTAACACTTTGGAACATGGCTCTGTTATAAAGGCTCAATAAAGAATGAATAACTAGTAATGTATAAATATTATGTTTATTGTTGTAATAACAATAATAATTGTTAGTTTATGTGTTATAAAGTTCCTCCAATATAAACCAAACATATTGCAGCCTTTTCTCAATCTGGCAACACTGGTCTCCTTAATAATAAATTGAACACCAATAATAACATTGGAAAACCATCAATAATTTTTAAAATCATACACAATTTAGTTTTTACTACTTTATTATGGATTTATAACAGCACCACATTCAAAAGTCTTACCCCATTTTCTATGTAACAAAACAGGTCAATATTGTCACATCTGCTTTGTGGTTCCCCTGGGCACTTAACGGAGATACTTATCAGAGTACTGTTCTTTTTTTTTCCTGTAATGTGCTTCAAAGGGTTCAGATAATGGATTTTGTTCATATGTTTTTTTAACCAAAGACATGGAGCAATCCTTCAATACTTCTGATCAGTATAGCAGTGCTTCTGTAATCATTTTATTTATTATTACTATTTTTCTTTAATTTTTTTTTTTTTGCAATTGGATCTGCCAGTTCTGTGACCTGAAATCTGTTTGTACCTCATACTGACCCATACAGTACCTCAAATGCTAATTATTGATTCAATTCTGTGTAAGAACAGTGATGATGACAACAGTGTTTCTAAGGCATTGCGTAACAGCATTGTATTGATTTGCTTTATCAATCATATAATCCACACACAGTTCTAGGATTGCTCCAACAGTTTTTTTGTTGTTTTTTTTTTTTGTTTTATTCAATTTTATTCTGGAAAAAAAGTTGTTTCTATTCATAAATAATTCACAGAAAAAATACACAAAAAACAGTAGAAACAAATGTAGCTTGTACAAAACCTGAAATGGGGAACGTCTGACGTACATGTTTGTAACTTTAAAAAAAAAGAGGCTCACAGTGGCATAAGCTGGCCTTTGTCGCCACTTGAAGACAAGATGTTATTATAAAAACCCACATCTCTGTATCTCAAGGGACTTCATTCAGCTGTCTGTAGTGAATACGAATATGGAAATAAAATAAAGATTCTCTTGTTGGAAAAAACATTATTTGTATTTTGCAGACAATTCAGTAAATTTACTGGCTTTCTTAGTTACTGAGGTCTGTGTGTGGTTTATTTGCTATATAATCTCCCACTTAATATCACATACTGTATCCCTGCAGGGAATTGTGAAGTAGGTATGTGACAAACAGTAGGTGAAGAATCTCTTGTTCTTCTGGTCAGAAACCACAATGCCATTCTTTAAAGGTGAGAAACAGCTATTCTTACACTTGATTAATATATTCATAGTTAAAAGTGCATGATGAAAAATGTTTAAATGCACCACTCAAACTACAAATCACATGGAAAGACATTTGAAAAAAGGTAAAGAGGAAAAACTCAAATGTTGAAGCCCACCTGTTTTGTGAGAGCTTTGTAAACAAGCTCCAACAATGAGTATTAAAAAGTGCAGCTGTTTTATCCAGCTGTGTCCAGCACACCTCCAGCTCCTCAGACCCAGTTACACACATTTACCCATATGAGACAGACTTTCACAAGATCACCCAGGTGCAATGTCTTCCCCATACGAAAAACATGTTCCAGGGATAACTTTTTCACACAAGAAGAAGAAGAAGAAGGACAGTGACAATGTTCTTTACAAACAAACAAATAAATAAGTTCCATTGGGGAAAAGTATTTCAGATAATGATTCAGAAATAGTGAATACAATGTTGCACAGTGCATGAATTCCTGTGCCTTTGTGTGGCCCTTCAGAGCCAGCATGGCATGTTCTCTGGGTTCCCGGGGACACGTTTCTCACATGCCAAAGATGTACAGGGAAGTCCCCAGGAGTTTGTACACACTGCAGGTGGGTATCACTGTACGTCCAGGAGAAAAAAAAGATGATTCTGGCCACACAATATATGTGGAAATTCTGTTCATTAAAATGTTTTTTTTTTTTTTTTTCAAAATGAAAATCTGTACCATGGTAACATATCTGGGTGGAGTACTAAGTGAGTGTGTACAGCCCTGATGGGGGACAGAGATGTCTTTTACCCACCTTCGACATGTTTTATTTTCTGCTCCCCACTGGGTGTCACCACTTCATTACACCATCTGCTGCCTAGTGTATCAAAGTTGGCGTCAAACTTCATATCTGTCACATCTGTTTTACTTTACTTCTTTTGTATGATTAGTTAAAACCCAATTACTGTTGATGAGAGGTATATTTAGTACATACAGTACATGGTGTAATGTGTGGAAAGGAGATCGCAGAGCATTTTATTCTTCCCAAAGTAATTGAAACATAAAATAATAAGAGAAATGTTTCTCTGTCATTACGTAGTCCTGCTCTGTCCCCGGTCCTGTGTGACTAATGGAATTGGCGCCACTGACCAATTTACCGTGAACCAGTGATTAGTGGATCTGCAGGAAATAAAACACCCACACAGTGGTGACCACCATGCTTTCTACCACAGCTAAGCTTAGCTATATGGCTGGACAGCACATACCTACGGCATATGCTTTCTACAGTACTGGCGCTAAAAGCCATAATGCAACAGCTTTCATACAGCCCACCCAGGTTACACAGCAAGCGTGTGTGTGTGTGTGTGTGTGTGTGTGAATGAGAGAGAGAGAGAGAGAGACAGTGAGAGAGAGACTACTTGTGTGCATATGCACGTGTGTGTGTGAGTGAGTTTGTGTACCAGAGAAAGAGAGAGAGTGTGTGTGTGTGCGTGTGCATGTGTGTGTGAGAGTGTGTGTGTGTGTGTGCGTGTGCATGTGTGTGTAAAAGTGTGTGTGTGCGTGTGTTAGATAGAGAAAGAGATTGAGGAGAGGGGGTGTGCTTTTAGCAGTATCACTAGCACAACTGTCAGACAAAACTCAATGTAGTTTGTACTATAGAGAAATAATTAACTTAATGCTCAGTGTATTGATCTATCTGAAATCAACTTCACCACACCTGAGATGCTGTAGTTTCACACTGTAGTTTCATAGACAGTGTAAGGCAAATGGGTGCTTAAAATGGACCCTGATAGAGCAGTTAACTGTAATGCTAACCCTGCTTGACTTGTATAAATTCTATTCGTTGATTTATCACAGAATTGTATTATCATTTGTGTTGCATTGTTGCTTCTGACAGAATTAGATACACTGCATTATAAAGTAGCATATCACCACCAGAACCTAAAGCGACACACACGACATAGCTTACAGGGGGACCACGGCTGAGGCTGTTGCTTGCCCCACACATCAGCAATGAAACACAGCTCATATCCATCTCAGCCATTTATACTCTTTATAAACGTCATCGACTCCTGTCAGGAAATTGCTCTTTATCTTAGTGCAAATCAGCAGCAGGGCTTGGCATCAAATCGAAATTCTCTTAGAAGTGGTATTTTTTTTACTTACTCACCAGAATATGTTCTAACTGGAGCTTTCATTAAGCAAAAACGATAAACGATAATCATTCTTGTTGGTCATCACAAGTTTCTGAACCTTGCTTCCGGTTTTTGCTGCCATTGTGATCTTTACTTCGTTCGTGCATATTACCGACTGTCGACGGGTAGGGGTGACCAGTAAAGTTCCCGTTAGAATGCATCGTCGAATTGGCTTTAGACAACTAAGTCTGACGCACTTATTCAATCGCCCATAGGATCTACCAGGACAAGTTTTTTTTTTCTTTTGTTTTGCGTAAAGGCATATGATTTGAGTTAGCGGCACTTGTTGACATCAGTGCAACATTCGAACCCTACTCGTTTTTTTTTTAATTCAGCCATGGTGCATGGTACGATTTGGCCTCATTTCAAATGTTCTTATTTGCATTTATGCGAATAGACTTAGTGGATTTTTTCGAACAGGCGACATGATAAAAACCCAAAAAGTCTGTGGATTATAAGTGACGAAAACTTAATGGCCATAATGATCTGCGTATAATTTGTAGCCTATACAGAAGTCGTATATTTTCACGGCAGTGAGAACGAAGTTACTGTCCGTTTCTAAGGCGCAAACCCCCATTATTAATTACTGATAACTGATTATAGTAAAGAGGAATCTCATTAAATGTTAGATGTCTGTACACATAAATTAATACAGGGCGATCCGTATTATATCAGCCTTTATTTCTGTCATATTCTGTTGTGCCGTATTAATTTACATTGTGAGCAGTAGAGGAAGACACTCATTAGTTTACTTATTTCATCAGTGAATCTATACAATTAGCCAACAGGGGGCATAAGTACACAATTGTCTCCGCCTCACAAGAGACCACGCTTGCTTGCATCCTTTGGTACTGGTGTTATTTTCAGTGGCACCCTGCAGTCGCTCGATCAGTACTATCTGAAATTCCAGAAATCTTTAAGACACGTGCTTCTTAGATTTGGAACGTGTATGTTCACCGTAGCAAAGACACAGTTTCGTCCGTAGGCATGAAGACGTAACATTATTTATAAATGCCATGAAGGACAAATCTGATTAAGGCCTGTTGAAAAAATGAGCCATTAAAGAAGTTACATAGATGTACATACATAGGCTACATTTTCGTGTTCTCTGTGCCCGAAACCTGTTATAAATATGATTTAACTTAACTTAGACATAGGCCTAGTTAATCTATTTATATTAGAGGTCTGTCAAACAATAACACTTCTGCTTCATGGCTTTTTATATTTTCTTTGCGATGCGCACGACACTTGGCAAACCCTCCACATTTATATTCTGTAGGCCTATCTTATTTTTGAATAAATTATTAATTCTCTTCCTTCTATTTTTGTGGGTTGCGCCAAACCAAAACAATTAAAAAAAAAACATTTATGCTTAATGTTGCTCCGTATTTTGTTTAAAACATAATAATAATAATAATAAAAATAATAATAATAATAGGTTAATTTTTAAAAATTTGAGAATAATCATATTATTACAATCAATTGTTGGATAATTATTTGGTATGGCATTGTCGACCCTGTCTATGGGATATTCAGCTCTAAGAATGTGGTGACAAAAATTTGGGCATGCTTAAGATCAGCAGAGCTAGGTCATCAAACGGACGCCTGCTATTGACAGACAAAATGAATCCTACTTACTTGGCCTGGTAGCTTACTGCCCGTGTGAAATATACGTATAATATACTTATACTTATATATATAAGTTATTTGAACCAGTTGTGAAATAAAATGCGTTTTGATCGTTTGTTCTTAAACATTTTGCATTTCATCATTTTGCTGATCCATGTTTTCCAAGCAGTTATTTCTGGCGCTTCAGAATAGGCTGATTTTGGGTAACATTTTCTGTTCAGTAAATTGGGAAATGCTACGCGAATCCATTGAGAAATCTTCGGCAGTCTACTTATAGGTCGATTTATGGAAAGGCAGAACATCCGTGCAACTGAGGCACACTTTGATTTGCTTTTGCTATATATATATATATATATATATTCGCGAGTACAGTAGCCTACATGGGGTGCGTTTAAACAGAATCTAATTTCTCCAGCAACAACATTTGGTATTGTCTAACACTTATTTATATGTAATTATCACGGTGTGTGGACGTTTTTCATGTAGTTTAATTTTATCCTTTCAACTGACTGTTCACTTTTGAAAAATAATTTATTCTAGAAAAACCTTTTTTCAAACCAAGTCAGGCCAGGTAATTTTTCCTTGATTGAGCCATTTCGAACATTGACCACTAGAGGTCACACACACAATTTTATATATTTTATAGTGTGTATTGTTGTGTGTGTGTGTGTGTGTGTGTGTGTGTGTGTGTGTCTATAAATATATATATATATATATATATATATATATATATATATAATAAAACAGATGAAATGTAGACATAGTTACTGTGTCAATGCAGTCAGCATGTCTCTATTACTCAAGAACCAGAACAATGTGTATGGAACATCATTTAATATGAAATACATTTGATTTCCCATAATAATAATAATAATAATAATAATAATAATAATAATAATAATAATAATAATAATAATAATAATATCTTTTACAAGAACATTCTACTATGGGCCTGTACATATAGGTCTTAAATGCTGCAAATCTATTCAATGATGCAAATGTGCACCACCATCATCATTATTATTATTATTATTATTATTATTATTATTATTATTAATAATAATAATAATATTATTATTTTAATAATAAATACAACAACAACAACAGCAACAATAATAATAATGTACATTGCTGTGGTTGATCATAATCTAAACCACTGTAATCTAGTGAAAATGAAGGCATTTGCTTCAGATTGAAATTCACAATGGCACAATGTGTTTATTATGAACGAATTAAAGCAAGTGTTGTATTTATTTTATAATTTTTTGTATATTTTCACGAATTTGTCTATCTCTGAAATGAACGAAAAATGTTGGGTAATAAAAATGAGAAGGTCGACTACATGTTTAAAATCGCTATTCAAAGGACAAAATACATTTGGCAGCTCAGTAATTACAGTTTCTACTCATATGTCGCAATACACTGAAGCTTTCTTTATTTAAATCACACATGAAACGCGAAGATTTCTAAGATACAACAAAGGTGACAAATGATCGAAATCGAAATAATGGCAAACACTAAAAATCACCAGCTATCAGGACTCTCCGAAATTACATAGGCTTACTTCTAATTAAACCTATTAATTAATCTTACCCATTATCGAGCAAAACCACCAATAAATATACACTTAGTTATAACTTAACATAAGCAGGTCCTAATCCAAAGTTCTAACACGCACCCTTCTGGTTGCGTTTGCAGTCCCTTATAATATTACTTTTTAAAAAATGCTACAAGATAATTGCTACTGAGGTGATATAAATTCACGTGAACAGACTGATAGTAGCTATTGATGGAGACATGGAGACTGGGCCAGAAAAACGTAACGAAGGTGATAAACGTGCTACTTTTACGGAAAGACATAATTTTATTAAGCATCAAGAGAAATTATTTAATGCTATGTTGAGTGCAGTCTTCAGTCTTCTCAGTTTCTTTTTGTTTTCTGTGTATCAATCCACAACAGGCGTATTTGCGTGTGTGAACAGTTTATTAGCGAACACGAATCCATGTTACAAATGAATTCTTCGGCACACCTGTGACATGCTAAAGGACAAAAGCTACATTTAGGCTACGGATCTGTCTTGTCACATTAACACAACTTCTATCACTGTTCCTAGATAATTAATCTACTGCATGATATGCATTCACAAACCGTGTGATTGGTTAATGTTAGAATATACAGAATAAGATTAAGACTATTCGATTAAAGTAGGCCTACTCTTAACATAAAGTAAAGGATAATCTTTTTGAAGTTTTGGGTCTCTCCAATTTTCTCCACACTTCTCACGTTAAGGAGGCTACAATGTGCCTTAAAATAGTAATGAAAATGGCGAATTATAATAGGCTATTGTAAATGACCCAACTATTTGCGATGGGGCTTGTTTCTGAGTTAATGATAATAAGAAAAATGTTGTTTTATTGCATGTAAATCTTGATTTAGACAGAAATAAAAATATATAATTGCCCAACTAAAAACATCGTTAAAGTCGACTGAATTCACATTAGGCGTGGCGTAACATTAAAAATGTTTACACACACTATGAATATAAGCAACTATACACTTCATATATAAACGCGTTCGTTTAAATAATATTCATGTCCGTATCACAATATATTTATTTCGTGTTATTCGCGTAAACTATGGCTTTTAATCGATTAAATTGGCTATTAATTCAAACCGAAAAACGAAAAAGTGCATATTGGTTTACGTTTATTATAACTCCGAGGACAACTTGCTTTTAGAAAAAGAAGAAAACAGACAGACAGTCCAGTTTGCATTTTTACAGAAAATTCAATTGATATCGTTTTTACAGACACAGATCATTTGATTTTAATGAATGAAACTATTGCAAGCTAAAATATTTAAGATATCTGTTTGGAGCATTGCTTGATTTAGGTAAAACTCCCAAGCTACCACTGGGTGCCGCAGTCACGCAACAATAAGCTTTTGTCGAGACTATCTTTACAAAATCAAAGCTTCCACTGGGAAATCTCGTCAAACATCCGAATTAAAGCCCGTTGATGTTTTAATGTGTATATGATGTCTTATCAAACAGAATTACATGACAATTTCTTATTAGAATAGTCTACCTCTTTTAACAACCATTCTTTCTCACGTGCACACACATTCGATCTTAATCTAGTCGTATTGTTCTGAGCAGACTTCACTTCGGGTAGCGCACTTGATAGACTGCAGAATCCAGTTTTAATACAACGACCACAATTTGAATTTACAATTACTTTTTGAATTTACTGACAGAAGGCTACAGTAATTAAGGATTTAAACCAGTCGTTCGCACTGACTCATGTGTAGACATTATTGGATTACTGTACACAAAAATATAATTGAGTCCAAACATTTTATCATTGTCGGCCACCTAATCGAACTATCTATCTATCTATCTATCTGGCTTCTTTAAGATAAAACTGACTAATCTGTAACGCATTGGGAGGAAAAGGTAAAGGTACTCACTTTCAAAAATAAGGTCGACTAAATAATTAGTGAAAATATGACAATAATACTTGCTTTAAAATGATCACTGTAATCACTGCAAACCGAGTGCTGGTGCCTTACCATAAAATTAATTGAAAATAAGTGCGTCCGATATGCGTTTAGGCTAAAGCCTACATAACTGTAAACATGCATCGATCGCCACTGACATATTTGTTTCCTAAGTGCGCAAAACAATGCCCATACACGCCCAGTTTTCGCGTGCTTATTAAGATATGTTTTGAGCACGTTAAAAAAAGGGTAGGCCTGTGTGTGTATGTGTGTGTGTGTGTGTGTGTGTGTGTGTGTGTGTAAAAACACAGTAAAGAATATAACTATGTCCTGAAAAAAATGCCAAGTCCTACTCTATCACTTGAGTCTGTTGGTTCTTGAGTGGGGGTCTTAGAAGGCAAGTATTCGAGTGACGGGTGATCTGTTTGATTTGTAGTGAACGTGCATAAAGATGGTAAGGCTACAAGTTCGGTTCAATCTCGTTTCCAGCCGACGTATGACAGGACAGGGGGAAATCGCGCAGATTGTATAATATGAAACTTCAGAAATAGCTTTGATGAGATTGTGTATAGGCCTGCATGTTGTTCGTATAAGCAGGAAAGCAAATAATTAGTTAAAAAATAAAATTTTATGTATGTATTTTTTCCCCTCGAAAATACGAAAGAATTTGGTGTCGTAAACTATATTCTCGAAAATGGCAAAAAAAAAAAAAAACACACGGACCCTGACCGGTTGCAGTCTGTCAGTGGCACATCACAGGTAAAAATCACATCGGCGCGCAAAGTAGCCGACTCAAAATCATTCAGCCTGGTTAGCCGTGGAAGTCATAAGGGTTGGTAACCGCAATTGGTTGGTAATTTTCTTAATGAAAACAAATATCTGGAATATGTGTGTATGTGTATGTGGGGGGGAGAGAGTGTAAGTTTAATAGGAGAAACGATTTTGATTATTCTGGGGGGGTTTCTTCTAATTGTCAAAAGTACAGTCTAACCTATATCTTGCTAAGCCCCAAATACAGCTCCATAGTTGTCTACATGACAATGTCATCAAATAATATATTAATTTGTCCACGGATAAGGCGGACCATAGACTGTTATACATAATACACAAATTAATAATAATAATAATAATAATAATAATAATACTTTAAAATGAGCGACTAAAAATGAACGCGAGATGTAATGTATATAATGATGTGCATTGCCTGCGTCACCCACCTAAGACCATATTTAGTATGACTGTTCCATAATGTGCCTTTGTTGCTACTCATACAGTAAGACTGTGTATTATGAAACGAGGACTTCTAAATATTTTTCTATGCATAAACACACACACGCACACACACACACATATTATATATATATATATATATATATATATATATATATATATATATATATATATATATAGCTAGCACCCAGACATACACCTTGAATTAAAAACAATTACATTAAAATACTTTTAGAAACATAAAAAATTAAAGTAAATGCGAATCTACCTTACAAATGAATCAATATTAAAACAGTACAGAGGCTGGAACCAACTGCAACGGAACTGTGAGAAAGGCGCAGTAGCTGTCTCATTATGCACTGACGATTTCCCCGGCAGAATTCTCCGCTTCTTCATAACACGTCCCCGGATTCTCATAACATGCAGCACACATGCTTGGAGCTTGGCGGAACAAATGTATATATAAAGTAAATGAAAGCTTTTAAATTTGCGAAGAAATAAATAGGTTCAGGGAAAAAAATAGTCCGTCTGTGGGAAGAAAGACTATGCAAGCAGGATTTGCATATTTTGATGTGCTAATTTCCGTAATGTATTTAAATATGGCTGCGCGTAGCAAATATACTAGACTACGTCATTGGACGTGACCTCGCTGCTAAACCACAACGTGAATCCCTTGGAGTCAGACGGATAAGTCTGCGATGGAAACCTGAATTTCGAGTGCAAAAAAGAAACCTTCAAGGCGAGCGCCGAGATTCTGAATTTCGCATTAAAATTTGGAGACAAAATCTATTATCACACGGGATATTATGAAACGATATAGTTTTAAGATAAAAACTAAGGCAGAATATTGAAATCAGATCAACAACATGTAATGGACACCAACGTGTAATCCAGAGCGAGTCAGCGTTATACCATATATAAATGCTCTCACTGGTTTTGTTAATAGGTATTGACATTTTGCCATGAATGGTAGCACAGAAGGCGCAAAAAGAACATCGGCACGTGGTGATATAATGTGAGGATGCAGTCAATAAATACACCTGTAGCCTACAGTATGAAGTTGGAACATACGAATATTGACATATAGCGTTTATATATAATCATTGTTCTATTGTATATTTTATATTTGTACACACAATAGACACTTGGTCGCAAAATGGGCCAATGGTACTGCAGAAAGAGAGCGAAACGTGGGAGTTAAGTTATGTAGGCTAGATGATACGTAAAGCCTATACCCACAATTAGTGAAAAGATACGGTTTACTTTTGTAATTAATAATCATCAGCAATTAAACTGCCTAAATTGAGCTGAAGGGAAAACTTTAAAAAAATGTTTTTTATCAAGGATATTTGTGTACGTTATATTTAAATAAATGAAGGCTATTAATTATTGTATATATTACCAAATTAAACATATTTTTCTTTATTTTACCGCCACACACACACACACACACACACACACACACACACATATATATATATATATATATATATATAAACGATGCAATAATCTAGGCTTCTGTCAAACGTGCCTCAGTAAGGCTCAAAGATATGACTGTCTTCGTTGTCTGGGAACGATGCTATAGATGAACAATGGGTCGTCAGTTTATATCAGCCAACTAAAGACATGGATAACTTGTTTGAATTTCAGAGCACGTCCTTCTCTAAAAGGAGGGATGGACTATGCCTCGGCCAGCCCCCCAAAACTTGCCCACTCCCAGCACAACAGTTCACTTTTACATTTGGAGCTGAAGACAAATATGTTGTGGGAAAGTTTTCCCCCTCTCTCTCTCCCACCATCATGTGGTTGGAATATGCTCGATCTTAACGGTGCAGCCGAAGCAAGCGTAATGAGCAGAGAATTAGCGGCAATTTTAAATGAAGGCACGACGAGAAACGGATGGATTTTCAGAGGGAAGTCTTGAAAGAACTTTCCACATGTTCGAAATTCTTTATTCAGGGATGATTTTCATCAGGACTGCTCAAGCCACCAGCTGTAGACTATGGCACACATTTTGAAAATGTAAGTGCATACTTATTCATTTGGACTTAAATACAGTCGAATGCATATGCAGTGCAGTGAAGAGCGAATATGATACTGGACGTAGTGATAGTCCAAAAACAGTAACCTTTGGTGTCAATGACGGAACTTGAATCAGTTATTACGACTGCTTTTAATTAACTGTTGTTTCTGTTTGTATTCAGCATATTGTGACGTTGAATTGTTCAAAAACAATTTATTTCGTTTTTTGAGGAAACAAACTTCTGTAGTCTACTGTAAACATTTTATCGGCGCGACAAGTGTTTCCTTCAGTTTAGAAATGAAAATTTTACTCAACTCGTCAGGTCCAAAAGATGCAATGTCTTAGCCATTGTCACCAGCTGGCCACACTTCTCCAGTCTGGTAAGAACAGGTTCTTAGTGGGCCACGGATCACGTCCGCTCAGTGGCTAACACCATAGATTTCAGAATATACTCTACGATAGGGGCTCATTGTCTCGTTTACAAAAAGAATACTGTAAACATGCTAACACGAGAAACCTATTACATATGTATTCGTTGATGTAGTGTGTTGAGAGTTTCCTGTAATTTGCGTTGTAATGCAAATGTGCCACTTGTTTTCAGTTTACGTGATATGAGAATCAACGCATAATACGAAAGAAAACTGGGGTAATTCTTTCCTGTACAGTGACGTCACGGCAGCGCACTGATTAAACCATACATTTAGCTAATTAATGCAAGCGAGCTAGTACCAGCCTTTTTTTTTCTTCTTTTTTTTTTTAGGGCAAAACAAACCATTATGACGACCTGAAATCGTCACTGCCCTACCCAATTCGAAATAAATGCAGACAAACACAGAAATGGACACTTTTAATAAGAACGGATTCATATTTTATTTTTGGAAATGTGTATGTAATGTTTAAATGGAACCTAGCAAGATACAAACAGCAAACACAACGACAACGTGTGTGTGTGTGTGACAGAGAGGGAGAGAGAGAGAGAAAGAGAGAGTTTAAAACTATATTGCATATATGGATAACTGAAAATCTTACTGACATTCTGAAACTCATAGTGGCGCAAAACCAGATGTTTCCCCTCATGGAAGAAAGCACATTTTAAACGTGTGTAATGTATATCATGGAGAACGAACGGCTGCCATCAAATTTTAGTAATAAGTATTCTGAAAGAGTTCTGTTGCTTAGCGTGTCACAGGGTTTCGCAACTGGCAAAAGAAGGACACTAATGACGCATGTGCACAACTGTCATCAGTTGCTTCCTATCCCTTAATTACTGATGGGATTCATAATGCTCAGCCACTGAGCAACGCACATGCGCCAACTAGTCATTGCAACTGGGACCATTACAGTTATACAGACTGTAGAACACGTAAAGAAGAAACTAATTCATATACCTAAACGTCATAAAATCCTTTTCATATAGCAACGGTAAATAAATACAGACACTAGCAATAGGCAAGGATAGCAACAGACAACGATAAAAAAAACTTAAAAACTAAACAAAAACGATCCCAAATCACTGAAATGTGTAGTTACAAAGACAGTCTCCTAATTCAGCATGTTTATATAATCTACTTTGGAGCGTAACAATCGGATACCGTAAAACTACCCTACTCTATTGTTAGAACATTGAGTGTGCCAAATTGTACCGCTGGAAGTCCTACACTTGCTTGAGGACACACACACACACACAGAGAGAGAGAGAGAGAGAGCGAGAGAGAGAGACTGTATGTAGCAGACATAGCCTACTGTAGCGTTATAATTGTTAGAAAGGGAGGAGAGAGAGTAATGTGGCGTGTTTGAAAAAGGCCATCAAGAAATATTATAGCGATTACCTTTTTAAAAAATCTAACAGCTACCCACATTTATTATCAGGAACAACATAACGGTGACAAAATCAATTTAGATTTAGATGTTTTTTTTTTCATTTAAGATCAAAATGAAAAACGAGCTAACGCAGTAGGCTACAACCTGTGATCGGTAGTCTAAATTGCAGGTGATCGCAAAACCTGGAATTCGCTTCCGCACTTATACACACGAGTCTTGTTTAGACTATTATCTGTACAGACGATGAAAACGGTTTGGTGAGGTTCTCCTGTTTTGAGGTGTTTGGTGTATTACGACTACACGCGGAAGTATGTCACAGATAAGATAATCGTCTCTAAGCGGATATGTTATTGTCACGATAATGAATAATATAGGCTACTATACAATCAGAACGTTGAGATTGAGCTCGCGTGTGTGAGGTAGACGCTCCTTAACAAACGCCTTCTGAAATATGCATTTGAGCAAGGAATGCAGTGTCTTCGAGATACAGTAAGCTGCGGTAGCAAATGCGTCAAGGAATGGCACCAATATACTGTCAGCTAAATAGCATCGGACGAGGTTTGGGTGTGTATGAGTGTGCAACTTACGAAAAAAGAAAACCTACCTTGTATTACACCATTCCTTGAGGAGAAACAACGTACTGTTTTACGGCATATGAGAAAAGTATCAGATGTGAATGTATTCGAATACCTGTAAATCCCTGTAGATATTCTCCATACCTATTATATGAGATATGAGGTCATTAAAATATCACACCAAAGCCGACTACCAATGCAATAATACGCCGACTCACTGTGTTACTTGGACCCATATGATCAATAAACCAGGCCGGGATATGTGTATAGCATCTGATCAAGAAGAGAAAATGCGAGAAGAGAAAATGCATCCCCGACTGGAAATTACAGCAATCTTCGTGCAAGAAGACGGTTTACAGGCCACGTAACAATATTCCTTTCTTGGGTTTTTAGAACGTTGAGGGAAGAAGAAATGATTCCAGTCCCATTGGCAATGGCGCGCGAGACCGCTGCTCACTCATGCATTTAACTAAATATAAACGTGCACTTGAGACTTCTCACGAAATCATCATTACCATACACTCCCGCGGTCTGGGACCTTTGACCTCGTCGGGTTGGTCCAGATTTTGGTACTGCAAGCCCCCCCCTCCCTCAATGATGGCCCTTTTTCCTTCCAGACCGTTGGCAGCGACAAGCAGGAAGGACGGCATCTCTCTCTCTCTCTCTCTCTCTCTCTCTCTGCGGTGTTATGCTCGGAGACCCATCGCGAGCTCTCCTCGCTCATTACGTGCAATTAAGTTTCATCTGGGATTTAAAAAAAAAAGCGTCAGCAGCATAATCGGAAGCGACGGCGAAATATGATTCTTATATCTTCTCCACGCTTGATTCTGGAACAGGAGCATACATTTTTCCCCCACAGTATACTCAATTGACTGGCTACGCAGGATTTTGTTCGTACCACAACGTGTTACTACAGGCAACGGAATATTTTGTGAGAATTATCCGATTTACAATACAAATACAGGCCTGTCCAAGGATGGCTAATTCGTAATTTTGTAAATCGTATCGTACCTCGTCATTGATTGCTCATAGGCTACACTTCATGCCAATTGGATGAAATCCCTTGGATAGGATTTTCCTTCGATTGGAAAGCTAATTTTTAGAGGGAAAAGTTCGGCTAAACTTTGAATGACAGCGATCGCAATCAAGGGCGGATCCGGTTTTTTTTTTTTGGGAGGTGGGGGGGGGGGGGGGGGGGGGGGTTGGCTGTAAAAACAATACCACGGAGAGAGGATTTAAAACTTTTTTTCAAGGACGTCAAATGCAAAACGTTGGAAACATTGCATGGAATACAGTTGAAGGATGGGAAGTGGGTTGTTATCTTTGGTTATCTAGCTGTATGAGTGTGTTGGTCGTCATAAAGCTAGATAACCGAAAGTAAAAACTGCTTCCAGGATCATCGTGGACTCTGGGAGGATGTTAAAGACCTTAAAGAAGACATTCCAAATAAGATATAAGACAAAAAAGGTTGGATTGACTGTTTGAAACCACAATTTTATAAAATCATAAAAATAGGTGAAATTGAAAGGGATGCTAAATTTGGATATATAAATGCAGTAACATTTTAACGCCTAGGTGATAGCTGTTAGTTGTTCTCACTCAAGAAAAAATATAACATTTGTGAAGTTTGATTAGTCTCTTGAATAATAAGTCACGCGGCGGGTACACTCTCTCTCTCTCTCTCGCTCTCGCTCTCCCCCCCCCCCCCCCCCCCCCTCTCTCTCTCTCTCACACACACACACACACGCAAGCAATATCTGAATTTTAATTTTCAACATACAACTATAACAACAACAATAATAATATACTAATTTATTTACTCTACTTATTTTTATCATTAAAAAAAAAAAAATCACTTCCAATGGCTTCCCTCAAGGAACAGGGCCAAACAGACCCTTGTCAAAGGACCCGTAGCATTGAAATTAAATTGAACATGGAGGAACACGCGCGCGCATCCATTACTTTTTACTTCGGCGTGATCGACTCTAAATAGGAAACGGCCTCACAAACTGAAATAATTAGGACGTAGGTGAACCCGACAAAAATGGAATGGGTAGGGAGAGAGGAGTTGGCCTTGCTTAATTGATTCCGTTAAACGGACTGAAGGAGATGTGAACGGCCGGAGCCTCCCATTCCCACGCTCGAGGGCAAGTGGCAATGTTGTGCAGGGGCTGAATATGACAGACAGCGCTGTCAGAGTTGGGGGTGGGGGCGACCTAGGTCATGAAAAACCACTAGAGTCCCAGACTCATCTGCATCACTTAAGAAGGTGGCAATGTTTCCCACCCACAGCAGACGCTGGTTCCAAATTTGGAGTGGCAACAGTTTAATAAGAGTGCTTAATTAAGTGTGTGTACGGAACAGAAAAAAAAATTGATGTTTTAAAAACATTCAATCGCGATAAGAATTTATTGGCAGCGACAGAAAGGAAAAGCAAATCAAAGCGTAGTTTATTCATATTGTAAATCTTGCGCAAAGAATGCTGGCTGAAATTGATTTTGAACTTGTCACAACATGGTACAAGTTCAACATGGTACACGGAATTATTATTATTATTACTATTATTATTATTATTATTATTATTATTATGTCCCACCTAGACAGGTGTTTGTCGTTTAAACGAAGAGTACAATATACTGCATTCTAAATGCTTACTGACCGTGACTTCATATAGATATTTGAAGGATGCGCTATTTGTAGGCTATATTTGTATAGTAACATCACTGCTACAAGTTAAGTGTGGTTAAAGATGACAAACAGATGCATCTATGCGTTTAAGGAAGAACACTAACCATAATTTTACTGGGGACGGTTGTGCGTTACTTGGACTTGACCGTGAGTACACGTGCCTGACGACTGACCCTTCATGCCCTGTAGACCATATAGCCTACTTTGGGGGTTGGTGGGTTGTTACTTCGTTTTCAAATTTTGTTTATTTATTTTATTTTCTTCTTCTTCTTTTTTTTTTTGGGGGGGGGGGGGGGGGTGTTTAAATTCACATAGAGTAAAGCGCATTGTCAAATTCTTTACCGTATTTTCACAGAGATGGTATATATATAGCCGAATCATACCAAAAAAATATTATATCTATTTCACGATTATGTAGCCTACTATTGAAAAGATGTGTAACTAAATATATATATTTTAAACAACCGGTCTATCGTTGCTCCTTAAGTCAAGAAAGGTGTATTGGGAAAAATTAAAGAGGTTAGAAAGTTCGTTGTAAAAAAAAAAAAAAAAAAAAGCAAGGATTAGGTAATTTCTCTGTTTTCCTGAAGTGTGGGGTCAGGAGCTGCTAATGTATACGGACGTGCTATCTATTTATCGTACACTACGATTCGTAGTGACTAGATGCATTGAGCAAATTATTTACAGAGGACAGAAGACATTTCACGTTCAGTTTGCTTTTAGGGTGTAGGCCTATGTTACAAAATTAAAAGTGTGAACCTGGCAAGAGGCTGTGAAGGTTGCGGATTGTTTAAAAATACCGTTATACTTGAGAAACAATCCCAGACAGAACACGTCTTTTCGTAGACTCCCTGCTTTAAAAACCGTACTCTCAAACAGAATGTGTTTGCTATTCAAATGAGAACATAGTTCTGGTAACTAGTGGGTTACCAAGTGTTACAGGGCCTTTCAGTCATTGAAATAGCTGATTGTGACTAGTGTCCTTTCCTTACTGTACAAGCTTCAGCAGTTAAGGTCTAGAATCGAAAGAAGTGTTGGAAGTACAACAATAAGGCAAATGCTTATCAAACGCTTAGAATCTAACACTTTTAATGTAACTGTACTATATGTGTGTAAAAAAAAAAGACAGCCCCGTTCCCTACCTTGTACAATTTCTGTTGGACATTTACGTATACAGTATATGCTGCAATTCTAGGCCATTGGGAATGATATGAAGCACACAGCTTTTATAATCATCGTTTGCACATTTGAAGTTTGGTTCATCCTGTTTCAATCTCATTTGAATAAAAATTGATATGAGCTAGTAGGTTTATGTGTTTACAGTAACATGTAGGACTTCATCAAAATCTTTAAAATGAAACCCAGACAGGTCTCAATAAAAAATGTCAAAGGACTAGTTGCGATCGTATTCAGAAAATTACCCTGAACATTGAAGTTTCACACTGCAATTATCAGTAGGATGCATTGTTTACTGTGTTAACTTATCGGCAAACCTTTTAAACACTGCTTTCCTCTGCAGGGCAACCTTCACAGCTGAACATTTACTATGATAATAATAACAAGTTATACTCTCACGCAGAATGGGCTAATCACAAAAATAAAAACAGGCACTATTTCACAAAAGGCACTGGCCTCACACAACACCAGTTTTTTTTTTAAATCAGCCAAACTTTACAAATATATATATATATATAAAGTATTTTCAGTTGGAACTATGGGGTATGTAGATAGGACATACAGATTTTCAGGCCACTTGACTAACTTGGCTGAAAAATCTGTTTCTCAAATTCCTCAAATTACCTTTATCAAGTTGTAGATTTCAAGGTAAAACGTATTTCTGAGCTAGTACTATAAAACAAAGCAGCATGTGGTAATGTAGGTTCCTGGGTTGATTCCTTTGTTGCTGAGATTTTCTTGAAATGTTTAATGTTGCGGAGTTCTTGACAAATACTCATGAAGTTGGGGGTACTGCTATTGGCTTTTCAATATGCTGGTGTCTCAAGACCTGAACTTGAATGTGCCAACAACCCCTAGTCCCCAGAAGACTGGTTGCCCCAATGCATTGGAATGTTTCATAAAAGTTGTGTGTGTGTGGGGTTTGGGCTCAGTTAATTCGACAAATGATTAATGGACTTCTGTCTGTCTTTTTGTGTGTGTGTGTGTGTGTGTGCGCGTGTGTGCATGTGTATCTGTGTGTGTGCACTCATTTGTGTTTATAATTGATAAATCTGTTACTCAACATGTTAGCACACGACACAGCAATTCAAACTTCTTTGATAAATACAAAACCCAGGGCACTGTACAAAGTGGAGTTATAATGCTAAGAGCTATTATGGGTCAATTACTTATACTGAATACTGAATTCAAAAAATTAAGATATTTAATTGTGGATATGTGGACAAACATTAAAAACATTATCTGGTTAAATGAAAATCTGGTAAAATTAGTGACAGGTCAATTAAAGCTATATGTGTTTGTGTGCGTTATATATATATATATATACACATATATACATATTATCAGGTATATGGGGTGAAAGCTGTTAAACAAGCAACCCTTTGGTGTGAAGTAAATACGCCCATCTCTCGGATCTTGGCGCACCTCTCCTGTGTGCAATGGGCTTCCCCTCCTCTGATTGGTGTTGCTATGGAAACAGTGTGGTGAGCTCACAGTGCACGTGCTGGAAACTGTAGTGGTGTAGTAGGTCAGGCTGCTGGCAAACATAATGCTTGCAGAGAGCAAGGATGTGTCTTATGTAGAGTGAGATTTATAATTTTTTAATGTATTTTACTGGTATTTCATGGAACATTTTATATTGAACCCTTGCTATATACATGCTTGTATATATGTACGTATATATGACAAAAAAAGAATATATTTCATATAAGGCCCAATGTAAGCTTATTCTGATATTAAATTATTCTGACATTATAAAAGTATATGCATGACGCATGTCCAATAAAATTAAACAAATAAGACGTACAAATATGGGGGTATGTAAATGCAATCTTGTCTTTAAATAGTCTGTGTCACATTAGAGTTATTATGAACAAAGTGATGTAAGTAGTTGGCAAAATAATAAACTGAGCCCAGCCTCTCTCCTGTCATCACGAGTTACCCCAGGTCTCAAAATAGAGAGAACACAGACCCGTAGGGCACATCCAGCCCTTCTCTCTCATTTTATTAATCGCCATCTGCAACATTAATAATTGGCATTATTATTATTTTTTTTTACCAAAGTGGTTCCTTTTAATTGCCTTTAAACATGGCGCAACAGGTCAGTAGTCCTTAAAATCAAAGCTTTGCTGGTTATTGGTCCCACGAGGTCTCAGGGAGGATTAAGAGAAGGCCAGTGCAGGAAGTGATTCAGACCCATCGTTGGAGGCATTTGGGCATCTGTGTGGAACGATTTTCTCCAGCCCCCTCCGCCCTTTTTTATTTTATTTTTTAGAGCAAATGCACTTTAATCTCACTGTAATCTGGGTGCTAGAGTTTAAGGCTTCCTGTTGTTGTGTTACTGTCTCCATGGAAAACTGCTTGATAGGAGAATATTGGCATGCTTTTGGATGGAAGGGATGCGTATTGCTTGCATTTCTTTAGTTATGGTTGGGAGGGTTCCTTAACCCCAGTAAAAAAGGGACTGGATTGAATCTGTCCTTAACTTTGATTTAAAATAAAATAAATTTTTTTTTTTCTCCCCCAGTTTGGCAAATCCAGCTGATACCACAAATAACTAGCAAGACTGTGTTTGTGCGAAAAGGAGTGCTAGCATTTATTTGTAAATCAAAGTTAGTGAGAAATGTTGATTGAATCCAAGCCAATGTGTCACAAAGTATTTAAAATACGCCTTTCTGATTAAAGCAAGCAGGTCCAAGTGCTCAGTTTGGGAGTTAGCACAGCATTAGTGCACCTCACACATGAACCCAGGGCCTAGAGCTGCTTCTACTCCTATACACTACACACTACTGTGTATCTCTGAATGGAAACCCTAGTGTTTTACTTTACTATTTTGGGGTACAGCTGTCACCCGATCTTTAAGGATAGTTTTCTATATATAATATCATCTGCTTTGTAAAAGGTTAAAGGAATTTAGTATAGGTGGATGAAATCAAAAGTGTGGCAAAAAGATGTTTTTCAAATGTGAGCTTTAAGATTTATCATTTCAGAAAAAAAGTGAAGGTCAATTCATGAAATTTATCTGCAAGTGTTTTTAATCATATTTTAATTAATTGTGGGACTGTGCTTAGTTAAGATTAAATTAATAATTTTTTCTTTGATATTCAAACTAATATTTTGAAAAAAAAACCTATTATAAAAATATATATTCTCTCACACTAATTGTCAGCTTTTCAGATGACTTGTGGATGATGTAATGCCACCATAAGTGTACTATTCACCAACATATTTTAACTGCTGCTGATTAATTAATTGTTCATTTTTGTATGTAAAACCTGTATGCGATTAGAATGTTGGTGACCATGCTGGGGCTGAAATCCCATGAATTAAGAAAGCATGTCTCTTTTCTAAATTTAAAATTGACAGTGTTTATATGAGCCAACAAGAGTGGAAAATATACTCTTTCATTGTAAAATGTACTATTCCAAAAGTGATTTCACCCTTTTTGCTGTGCATACCTTAGTGTTGCCCTTTGTACAGTAATATTTAATGGGATAATATGCCATCTACAATGCTTTGAGTACCAACTGTAAATTGGTACTGTAGCTTTGTCCAAGCCACCAGTAAATGCTGTGTTTATTGTGTGTTTAAACTATATCTGCACCCTGCAGTACGATTTCATAGCCAGAAGATGAAATAATATAAATTATATATTCACATCAATTATGTATTCATCCTGATTAATTCCAAATATCTGAGAGTCTGGGCTTATCTTTTTAACAGACCTAAACACATGTATGGGTGTGATGCTAGAATTAAATTAGAGTCTTCTTATACACACATAGTCATAATAAGACAGATTTCATAAAACTGCAGGCTAAACAGCCCTTTAATTAAGAGCTATATTGCTGATATAGTAAAGACAAAACAATAAGAGTCTGAAAAATGCAGAATTGTTAAGTAAGAAAATGATTTCTTTGTCAAGCTCCTCCTCCTAATGAAGATCATCATGGCTTCTTTGTTTACACCGACTGCCGATTATTTTGTAATTAAACATCATTGTCAGTGCCCTGGTATTGCAAAGTCATATTTATCTGAGCATGAAAAATAAACCCTGTGTGAATTTAGCCACTTTGAGAAGAATGTGATCGGAAATGGCTGAAGCAAATACAAGTGCATTTGCACAAAGGCTTTATTAGAACAGTGAATTATAAATTCATTAGAATGTAACCCCACGTGCCCTGTATAACCATGAAAGTATTTGGGGGAGGCACAGCACTGTAATGTCTTGCTTGCTGCTGAGGCAATACTTGCAATATGCCACCATCTTATGACTTTGACAGTGGTGAACAAGGGGGTAGACCTAAAATGTCTGCTGGCACACACATACACACACCGCTCGGTTTGCATGTGTCACTAAACAATGAGCGCGCGTTGCTGCGAATGCCGTTTTCTAATTAGCGTCGCGGCTCCCCATGCATGCCATGCGCCAGATTTGCATGCATAATTCACAGGACTCCAAATCACAGTGTTGCTGCTGGTAGCATCCTGTCCCTGACATACCCAAGGTGAAGTGAGCAATTATTTATTTTTTCTTCAAATAATTATACTGGAATTTGCAGATAACCGCGTCAGACGATGCCTTTGAAACAGCTGATTTTCTTTTTCAATATTGTGATGTGTGTGTGTGCATGTCGTTTGTACATGTGTGGCTGCATATGGTTTGTTTCCATGAGCACTGGGAGTGGCACGCTGCTTTAGCCATTACTGTGCCACAATCAATAGAAACGTTACATATACCCACCAGAATTTCTGACTGTACTGTCTTTTTAGAGGCAGATATTTGATTTTGCGATTGCTCACTTTTTTTATATGGACAGAAGAGCAGATTTGGGATTGGATGGTTCATACTGTCATGTCTTTCTTAAAACAAGCAGAAGAATAATTTGCAACATTTGGAATTTCTGGGAGGTGCATTCACCGCCCAACTGCACAATTATTCTGTCATTCTGGCTCAATAGCACATCACAGCAGAATAAGGGAAAGCTATGAGCAGCATAAAAGGTAGTATGTTTGTGACAGCAGATGCCAGCCGCAATGCAGAAATTGGCAATACTAAATTCAATACTATGCACTTAAAGTGTATACAATTCCGTATAGAGAAAAACAATAAGCCATATGGCATAATACAAAAAAACAGACATATCCTGTGGTGTGTGTGTGTGTATGTGTATGTGTGTGTATATATATATATATATATATATATATGGTTTTATTTGGAAACATAGTCACATGTATCTCATGACAGACAGAATATAAGTTCACCAAGACAAAGCATATGCGTAAATGGTACATTTTATGTTGAATGCATTATAAAGGATGCTTTTTAGTATTTTTTGCATGCCAATACGTTTTTTGATTGACGTATGCTTTAAAAAAAATTTTTTTTATGAGTGATGTGTACTGTGATGTGTCTGTTAAAAGCACAGCCAGTCTTTTTTTCATGTAAAGGCTCTCCTGGGCAAGGCCATTTAAACTGGTGGCTTTTAGTGAATCCTACAGGGTAGCCTACCTTATTCCTTCTCTCGTTATGGTTATTTCAGAGGACTTGGTCAAGGCTGAAATGATCTTGTGGATGCTGCCATTTGCATTTAATTCCATCTTGGAAGTCACGAAAGCCCATATGCCAAGAAGCTGGCATGCAAACAGGGAGACCTGTTCAATAACATGTTGCTGCATGCTACCGTCATCACCCTTCCAGCTCTGTCTTTCCATATTAAAAGCTCAGTGGTTCAAGGATATCTTTCTGAAAATGTGAGAGCTTCAGAAAAGATGCTCCTGCTCTTTTGACTTCCATGAGTGTGAGATCTTGAACCAAGTGACACGTGTATACACATTCTGGTACCTGCAAATTCCAGAGCGACACCTCATAGCCGCAGAATTCAGAAGAGCAGGAAATTCTTTGCTCAAGCTCACTTGGATTAGATGAGATTTCATCTTGATTAGGAGTGAGTGTTCAGCCAGACTGTGAATGGAAGATGCTGAGCTAATTGCTGCTAAATAAAAAAGTGTAAACAGCATGTAGATAGCTGAACGTGTTTTATAATAGCTGTGAACACATAATTGGTATTGTACGACATTCAGCCAAATTAACATAGGAGAATCTCAAGCATTCACAGTGAAAAGTGATGGATGTGTCCTGATCAATTTTAGCCAGTTTAAAGTCTTTAGAAATGGGTGGGAGAAAAAAAATGTGTTTGTGTGGATAATAACACGGCCTAGGCTCCTGCTATTTTTACAGCCTTGTGTCTTGAAATAGCTTCTTTTTTACATTTGTCTACATATTTTATACACTAAAATCTATATTCTGTGATGGGATCCCGTGGTCGTGTGCAATAAAGTGTTGAATTTGTAAAGAGGGATGTAATGAGACCAGCTGCCCCATACGCCTTAAAGAAAAAAAATGAAAACAACCCATTTTTGTTAATGCCATAATATAGTACAGGTTTTCTGGTTGCTCATTCCATAGTATGCTCGTTTGGTAGTATACTATGGTTCATTAGTTGCTCATGCTGTAGTATAGTACAGGTAATTGCTTTCTCATGCTATCGTACAGTATGGTATAGGTCATTGCTTGCTCATGCCATAGTGTAGTACAGGTTTTCCCATTGAGCTTGGCTGGGCACCTACAGGACTCCTCCATGTTGTCTTCCCCATCTCTGCATTCAGAACACGGCTCAGAGTGCCTTCCTTCCCCTTCAAGCCCCACCTCCACCCTGTCAGACTCACTCTCCAGAGCAGGAACACCTTCCCAGCCACAGAAAAGCCACATCACACTGCCATTTCGGTTCTGCAGGCACCCAGGGCTACCCAAGGGGCAGAAGAAAATAAGAACCCTAGAGACAGTATTCTTGGATGTGGCCAAACATTCAAAAATATTTTTATTTGATTTTCTAAAATGTACACATATAGTTTTTTTTTCCATTTTATTTCTGGAAATGACCAGCCTCTGGCCTTATCATTCTCTCCACCCAGCTCCCAAACCCCAAACCCTCACAGTGAGTCACTTGTTGATGACCCCCTCAGCCACTCCCCAAAGATTTTTTCCCTAGTGACACTGAAATTTGAAATGATGATACAACACACCATTACCATCAAAAGTGCAGAAAACCTTGATGTCCTTCTCCTGATCAGTTTGGATCTCACTCGCTTAAGAAGCACATGGTCTCCACACAAAAACAGTACTGATTCGCTGCAGGCAGTCATTCTGCCCTTGGACTCAGAGTTATCGGACACCTTCATTGTTGTAGCAGTTGTTTTGACACCTGTGGTTTATTCTGCGTTCTTGATTTGCATTGGGGTCGGGTATGCATACGAGCATACTTTCACAGGTGCTGTGAGATGGGAATCAATCCCTGTAAAATCATATTGTGTTGCACTTTCTTCTGCAAATGCTCTCAAATTTTTAGCCGTAAATCTTAGTCATCAGTTACTGCCTTCTACCTAGAGCTTTCCAATAAATGTTGAGTATTCATACACTATAATGTGAACGATACAACCTTGCTCAGGTTTTCATTGATGAAGAAGCTGCCACACAGCAATTAAAGACAAATAAATCCACACTCGCTGAACGAAATCAATGAAATATCAGTAGCATGCCATTCTGTCATCTACAAATGTCCATGACTTCTGAGCACCAGGGCTGAAGAAAACCATTCAGGTCTAATACATTTCCACATTCAACTAACTCTTTGCGCCATGTCAGAGTGTACAGTAACATCTCTGGTTTCCCCAGAGTGATTATAAACAATAATTCTCCAGTCCACGGCATAACAGTCCAAATTAAAATCACCACAGGTTGTTATTTACTCCGGAGAATATTCACACATTTGTGAAAATCTGAATATGATCTCCCATGACCATTAAAGGCATCTCTGAGCTACACTATGGCGTTCCATGAGTCAGTGAGTGTGTGTGTCATACTATTTTATCTTTTATGTAGCAAAAATAAAATGCTAGGCTACCTTTCTATGGTGAATTTCAAATACATGGTGAACTTTTTTTTTTTTTTTTACATACTATACTGTCCATTACATATACACTTAGATGAGTGTATATGCTGCTGGATTTATTCAAAGAAATTTAGAGAAGAACATCTATCAATCTCTCTCTCTCATTACAGTAAGGAACGTTTGTGCTGCCAGTCAGTGTAATACTTGGGTCATTAGTCATAAGACGTGATGTCATGGAAGTTCAAGAATATATGTCAAAGGCATACATTCATGCAGTTTATTTTTTTCAGGGACTGAAATGATGAATATACGTGACAATGTTATCTACACTATGCATGAAAACTATGTAAAATATGGGTGAAATTTGTTTGGTAAAATTCATGAATAATGCACCAAATTGCAACCATCACTTTGATAAACAAGGGCTTATCTAAATATATATCTGAAATATTTTAGACAGATAACTAATATCTTTCAGTGCTGGTTTTAAATTATTAGGTTTCTCATAAAGTTCCATAATTTTTCATATGCCATCACATTTAATCAGCATTACATCTGTATGCTTTATTTTTGACATTTGGTGATAAATATGAATACATATGAATTCCAGAATGAAAGACAAAAAGTTTATTTTGTCAATGAGGGTCATTTTGTTTTGGGTTAAAATAAACATTTTATATAAGTTTGATTTTATGCAGTGTAATGCCTTCCACCATGAAGTGCTTAACAAAAACCACTAATTTGCAATTATACACATGTTTGGGGTACTGACAGTCATGGCATTACCCCAAAGCTATAATAACACCTCTGCATGGATAAAATCCTTTCAAAATTTTATTTTGACTTGGTTCAGTTAACCAGCAGGAAGTTTCAGACAACCTGACTTTCATACTTCATTAAAAAGGGAGATATGCAAATATAGAATGTAATGAGAACAACAATTCTGGGAAAACAAGACACAAGAGGTAAAGTTAGTTGCATAGCAAGATATGTTAGCCATGTTAGACATGTTTTTGTTCGGCTCACTATGTATGATAATGTAACAACACAAGCAGGAACATACACTTTGCTAGGCAAATTAAACCTACTATTCACCACCTTATGCCAGATGTAGCAAGGCATCTTCCATAACAGCATCATCTTGTGGTTGATCGCTTGACTGTATGTCATAAATTAAGTCTCACTAGTTACTAGCATCTAGCACTGAACTGTGTCAACTATATATGCTCTATGCTAGAAATCCTCTAAACTAGAATCTATGAGTGGGTTGATTATTTCTGATGTATTTGTATAATTAACATGTAAATAAACATTTGTAAAAGAAACGTGTCCATCTTGTATGTGCAGCTATACATGACGTGCTTCAACAAGCTGTTCGCAATGTTATACACTAGCATGAATGCTATGTTTGGCAGCACCAATGTTATCTATGGACCTCGGGTAAGGTTCAAAGATAGCTAAAGAATTTTTCACATACATTGACATTATGAACAAAAATCTGATCGGACATTGCTCAGCTTCCTGCTTGTTGTTGAGCAGTGATTATTTGTCATCTGAGAGCAACAAAACCAGAAATTGGTAAAAATAATATTTTGGTAAGACACCTGTAGTTTACAGAGTTCAAAATGCAACATATCACAATACATCACTTTGTGAAAGGACCCCAAGCTGATAATTGAGCCAAACTAGCCACATCATCTGCAGAGATGTATTGTGCAACCAGGCAACCAGAGCCATGGCGTTTATGCGCGATTCATAACTCATTTGCATATCAATGGAATGCCCACACCATCCTGTAAACCGGGCTCGGGTCAGAGGATGTCAAAAATATAGCAGTTTTCAAGATGATCGATTTTTTGATAGTTGATACTCAAGTGTAATATGAAAATTATAAGACATCAGGTTTCCTAAATTTTTACAAAAAAATCCCAGAATTTTGGGTATTCTGCTCATGGATGCAGGTTTATCACATCACAGATTTTGTTTAGAAAGTACTGTTATCACATTCAACTGTCACTTAAGTCAAATTTCTATTCATATCTCATTATTGAAATCTCTTCTTGTCGTATTGTCATGGTGAGGTGAATCCTGATGGCTTCTTTTGCCCACGGAGTTGTTCCTTAATCCAGGTGAATTTGTGAAAGGTCTGGGGTCTGCTAATTTAGCAGACAGAGCCCATTATTAATAGCTGCCCATCTGCCAGGAGCGCTCATTTGTTTAGCGCGTTACAAACAAACAACTGCATGTATTTTTCATAATTTTCTTTAATTTTTTTGCTGTTTCTGAGAAACCTCCCACCCTCCCCACCTGTCCACCGGCTCAGAGCCGAAGTCACACTTGAGTGAACCAAGCCAGCCCTCGTCAGCTAATTCCGCTCAGCGCCCTGGCTTTACAATATGGGTACTTCCTGTAAGCAGTTTTGTTCTGGTCATTTTCCTGTGACACTCTCCTAATCCCTGCTGCAGAATGTCAGGTCTGTGTGGCGTGATGTGCTTTCTAAATGTGCCGCAACAAGCCAAAGCTCTCAATAGGGCTGTGCTGTGGGTAAGCAGGGCCACGAGCCTTTCACTCCTTGATGGCGAATCCATCTCGGCTCGCTTTAAAATCACTTTTGACTCTCTGGCCCACCTTAAAAACCCTTTTGGTTCTTTGACATTTCACAGAAGCTGTTATTTTCTCTAGTGTAAGGACATGCCAGACTGTGCAGAATGTTGGGCTTTGATAGTGTAAGTTCGATCACATTCTGCTCTTGGAACAATTATTGAGTTGTTCGTATATTCGTATATTTAAGTTTTCTGGAAAAAGTCAACCAAATGTTTAGCCAAATTAGCTTAAATTGACCAGGTAGCTTCCATTTTACTGTTAGTTATCCCTTTGAGAAAATGAATCAACCCATCAGTCAAAAAGGCGAGATTAAAAACAGTGTTCTCAACTGTAAATTGCAGGAATTGTTCGGACAGACAGGATGTCTAGTGTATATGTGAAAATGTTTCAGCTCTTGCCATCATTACTGGTGTCAATGTGAAAATACAAACAAAAGTTTTACACTGAGCGAAGGTAAAATGGCGGGCTGCCGCCATGACTTAAAGTGCCATGGCAAAAGCACTGTGGTCACTGCATGTTGTAGAGGCTGTCTTCCAATAAAATCATTCCACAGTGCTTTGAATGCAAAGTATGAACAGTGCCATATAAATAAACCAATAAAAAGTTGAAATCTCTGGGACATTGGTACTACACACGCGAGGCTCTCCCGAATCCCTCTCTAACGTGAGGCCCGACATGGTGGCTAGGTGCTGCTGAAGGCCCATGGGGCGGGAGGGGGAGGGGGTGCACGTTTATTAAATATCGTTCACACAGCCAATCTCAGATCTTCGATACAAGCTGCTGCTGGCGCCAGCTCCAGGGACCCTGACGGAAACTCTCTGATGAGGCTTCGCCAAGGGGCCACGTCGTTAGCGCCGCGGAGCTTTGCGACAAAACTTCAGCATGCGCCTGCTGCACATCTGAGGGCCTGGGAGTGGCTTGTGTAACAGCCACTCAATACCGTGGCCTCCGCACATTCTTAGAGTTCTCACAGCAGAACACCAGCGTAGCGTTATTGCAAAAGCTATGTCCAGAAAATATCACTTCTTCATCAACATGAGGTTAAAAGATCAAATATTTTGGCACATTTGCTGATGGCGATCTTATATAACTAATGCTATCATGGCTTATGTTAAAACGTATTATCGCTAGCGTGTTTAAAGAAGATTGGGAAACGGACCCCAGTTGGTTTCACAGCAGTGAAAGTCTTTCTGGTGGTAGTAAAACTGGTCTTTTTTTAAGCTAACATTCATGCATTTTTGTGCGACTTCTCGTGTGTGGCAGGAGGCAGGGGTAAGGAAGGCCATGGTTCATCTGCTGGGACAGAGCAGAAGAAGACCTGTTTGAGAGTTCCTGAAGCCAGCACAAGGTCAGTAGTAGTTAGACAACTCTATACCTACGAGTGCTGTGGGTGCGATGTTTCATTGCATTTGTGTGTGTGTGTGTGTATGTGTGCAGTACAGGGGTGGAAAATCCAGGTTCAGAAAGTTAAAATCCTCCCCAGTATTTTGTCCCTGGATTTTCTAATTAGCACAATTCTTCAACCACGAGGTAGAAGTAGTGAAATTAGCTGGCTGAGCTCAGAGGTGAAAGAAACATGGCAGAACTTTTACTTTCCGACCCCTGGACATTCTGGTGTATTAGCGCCTCTATTAATGTGAGTGTTTCTCATATGGCATATGTTTTTTATTTCACCTTTATTTCACCAGGCAAGTCATTAAGAACAAATTCTTATTTACAATGGCGGCCTGTGTATATGTGTAGGAGAGTGAATGCATGTTTGCATATGTCTGTGTACACATTTGTGGGTGCATGTGCGCATGTGTATTATGTATTCGTACAAGCACAAGTGCTTAGGCATGTGTGTGTTACATGCTGACCCGTGTGGTCTATGCCTTTGCACAGATTCCTGCAACACAATAAGTTGAAAATTTTGGCAAAATCAAATATGGCGTCGCACCAAAGTACACAGTAAACATAAATCAGATTTTCTGGGGAATTTGGTCAAACAGGCAATGGGCAATATCAACTGCCGACCCATTTTACCATTAGGGTCCCCATTGACTTACGGAAAAACTATGTTACGCTTTAATATGAGGTAGTAGCTGCAGTCACGAAAGCAATGGTTATGGACGTGTAAATAACCCCCTGCATTGATATTTGGCAGAAAGTTGCTGCTCCGTTTCGCAAATGAACTTTGAGCTATAAAGTTTAATTTAAAAAAAATAAATAATAATAAAAATCAGCAAGTTCCGGTTATTATAAATTATTTGTGAGATCAATAAATGTTTGATTTCTTTATTTTACTGCTTTTAATTGGTCAATATAGTCAATACGTCAACACAAAGGTGATTTACAGAGCTTACACTGTAATGAAAGAATATGAGAAAGACTTCCACATGCCCCAGCAGTGAGGCATGCAATGACATCATCAAAATAGAACACACTCCTTCTAATGAAGGCCTCTGGCTCAGTCGGATAAACATTTGTGGAATTTGCCTAGCGCTGAGAAAGATTAGGCTTCCCATTGGTCTGCTCCGGATGGAAATAACCGCCTTTTTTTTCTGAGCCGCCTGAGCGAGCGGAATGGCTGAATCACTCTGGCCGCGGCACGTTCGGTGGGAGTATCCAGCTGTGGGAGGAAGTGGAGACATGCTGTAGGCTGTCAGTGGCGGCACGCGGCTCTCCACTTAATGACTGCACCCTTCTCCCTCAGACGGCTGTTTGTGGGATGCACTGAAGAGTCAATTAAACTGAAGTTACAGTGTCAAAAAAGGAGGGAAAAATCCAGGGAGAATACGTGAAACTACAAGACCTTTGCTTTCTAATAGACTCGCAGCCTTTGCCAGTAAATCAACAGTCTTTCTGTGATACGAACAGAGAATGATTTGCACAAAAGCTTTAAAAGATAGCTTCAGGTCCAGGAGTGTAATTTCCAGCTGATGTTTTTTTCCCACTCTATGATTAAATAAAGGGGTTAAAGCTATTTATTATTTCACTTTGTATTATTGAGTTTGGAGCTTATTTTCTAACAGATTTTCCATGGAGAGGTAGGCTTCATTATGGAGCTAAAGCTATTTGAACAAATCAAACAAATTTGCTTAACGTAGTAAAACACGGTGATTAGCTCACTTCAGTGAGCATATTATCACTCCGCACAAGAAAACACATTCTCCCATTACAATTTAAGGGACGGTTCTAGTGTGAGAGCTGAGAGATAAGATAGGAGATGGGCTTCAAAGTCAGCCGCATTTTGGAAATATTTGTGTCTAAGAAAATCCTTCTTGAAGTCTAGGGGTACCATCAGGCTCTTGTACTCTTACCACTCCTGTGCTCTTAAGAAAATGGTGATTGAATACTGGCCTTAGCCAATCAAATAAAAAAAGATGCTTCTTTCTCTACCATATAAATGATTTTTGGTTTACCTGACTGAGCCACTGACAGCCCATGGTTGGTTCATCTATCACAAGCCATCACTAGATTTAGCTAGATGTATTCTAAGATGGCGTGGCAAGATTTTGCACTGCATGAACTAAAACACTAGACAACATGACCACCCAGGTGCTGCTTGTGGTCTACCAATACATATGTCCACGAAGCCACAGCTGAGCCGTTAAACGTTCTTTAGATGAACCTGAACTGCACAATATTCCTGAAATTAAATTGGAATAGGAAGACAGAGAATAATGCAGTAATGCATATTTAGACTTCCTGAACACCGCAAATTCAGCCAGTTGACCGCCAAATCAGCAACTTACTGAAAATCATCTTAATTAAAACATACTAGCCACAATTATGCTTATTAATATCAATAGCACTCATAGGAGTAGCATATGAATGGTTGATATATGTATATACATAAAAATTCTGCCACCATAAATATCTCTTTATTCGGTATGAATGACATATATATTCAGCTTTTCTGTTATGAAATGTAAACTAAATACTGAATTTGAACAATCCTTCAAAAAAGACACACTTAGTACAGCAATGTATTTCTATGTAAAATATTACTACACACAGTAGCCGTAGCTGAGCTAAGCCAAGGCTCAACTTAACTTGTCCATCACCAATGGAAAGAAAATCACCCAAAGCATACTCAGTGTGGTTTATAGCCATGTTAATTATATCCATCGTTTTTTCACTGTTCATTCTCTCCTTTCATTTTTCCACACCATACTCACTCAAAATTGTTTTCCAAAACAGAGAAGATCTGTTTATCCCCAGTAGTGAAATAGGCTTGTTGATGCAATTGTGAACCAGTCGGAGATTATCTCAAAATTCTGAAAACCATTTTATTTTTAGCGGAACCAATTTTTTTGTTGGTAGAGGTTCTCCTCCCTTTTTTTCTGATGTTGGACATTCTCCGATGGCAGAGCTCTCTTAACACCAAATGACACAGATGCTCAATAGACTTCAAATTATAAATATATTTATTAATAGTCTACCTGTAAAAACCATGGGTTTAAAGTGAGAATTTCCTGTTGTTGCCAAACATTTATAGGAGGTAATTCAGCTGCAGTTAACATGTCAGTTTTATGGTTGAAGCATTGAATTAAAGATTCTGCGATGTGCAGCCAACATGTTCATTTATGCATAGCACTTTTTTGCACTCTTTTTTTAGTCAATCTAGAAGTAGGTAGTTGAATTGGGGATCTAAAGATAATTGAGAGGCGGCTAGAAATGCATGGTCCCTTTCACCCAGATTCCTAATGTGACTTTTTTGTGCACAGTCTTACTAATTGCAATTGAATGAAAGGGTTTCTATTATCAGCAATTGACTGCTGATCTGTCCAGGGTGTATTCCTGCCCCTGGCCTGACCTCATACAGTACATATAGGATATCTGTAGCTAGAATCTCATTTTTTGGAGCGCTTGTACAATTGCAACCATTTTGTACCATTCCGAACGCTCTCTGTGAATATTGCGCAGGGTCAGTTGAGTCAGAGATTGGACCCCGAGCAGCAAGCAGAATCCTGTGCCGTCTCTCAGATGTAGATGCGGTGTGACAGAAATAGGACGTTTCTTGGGAAACAAAAGACTTGGCGTCTTATTTTGGCGCTTGCTGCCGATGATGCTAAAATTGCTCGACCAACGATGTCTGGACAACATCTGGGCGTGTTTAGTGACCGGGCATTGAGCCATATTTTGTGTGTATTGCACGGCTCCGTTCTGTTTAGTTTGGATTCTGTGTTTTTTTTTTCTCTTTAATTGTCAAGCAGTATATATCAGTCCTGATAAGCCACATTTCCCAATTCATAACTAGAATGTAATAGACAATAATATGCTTCCATGTTGCAGTGTTAAACCTATTGTTTTGCACAGTGTGTATGGAGTCTTTTAAAACCCTCAGTTCCACAAGACTGATGCTTCTATTTGACTAGTGGTAACATGTTAACAGCTACTGCACTGTAAGAATATATTGTCTGGTTTTATGTCTTCTAGCGCTTATCTTTCTCACAGGAAGTGGACAGAATATTCAAAACAGCAATGCTTGAAAAAACAGATCCAAGGCAATTCATTCCACTTGAGTTGGAGTTGTTTCCCATATTGACAGTAATTTCTAAGTACTGGACAGACTGCATCAAGACCAAATGGTCCCGAATGGCTTGTGTCTATTTCTTCTGTAAATTACAGTGCAATTATGTGCCTCCTATAAACATTACTAGAGAATCATGTAGGTGTTCATGCATTTTTATAACATGACCAGGGTTTTGGGAGAGAAAGTCCATTAATAATATGGTTAAAGAACATCATTCTGCTAACTTCATAACACATTTGTCAGCTAATTTTAAATGATTATCCAGCTGAGTCAATCAGACGGAGGAGCTTAGAACAGTCGTACTGGACAACGGTGCAGAGAGGGGGCACAAGAAGCAAGGACATGACAAACAATACACACACAAATGCATATACTGTAACCTGTAATACAGTAAAAACAATACAATATAAACAATACACAAACAATGTTATTCATAATAAACAATAACTTTATTCATAATAAACACATTAGTAGACATGAAAATGGCCATGTAAGATTTAATCTTCCAACTTGATGACGGGCTTGAAGTCAGCGATGGCCATCTGCTTCTTAGCATGCATGCAAAAACTCTGGACCCTTCCTTCAATGTCCATGAAGCTGCTGTAGTCAGCAAAGTCGTGGACCTGCATCCAGTCCCGAATGACATCGAAAGCTGCCTGCAGCTGTGCTGCACAGGGCACTGGGTCAGTGTCCTTGTCATCCAACTCAGCCATGGCAGAACTGTCGTCCTCTGCTGCTCTCACTTCCTGGCAGATCTTTTCATCAGCGTGATCTCTGGTGGATTCCAGACCAGCGTCTATGTCCACAAACCATTCAAACTGGTCAGTAGCAATTCCCTCTGGTGGTACAACAACAGCGCTAGTTTCCGCTACATTCTCACTAGCGCCGTCCTTGCTGACCGCAGAACTGAAGCCACCCTTTCGAAAGCAGTTCCGGATTGTTTCCTGTGATACGTTCTTCCATGCTTCTCTCACCATGTACAGCGCATCCAGGATGGTTATTTGCTTCACCAGGTCAGCTGCGGAGTCAATGTCTGCATTGTTGTCTACTGCTTGGAGAATTCTCTTCAACATTTGGGATCTATACAGTGCCTTGAAGTTGCGAATAATGCCCTGGTCAATTGGCTGGATGAAGGAAGTCATGTTAGCAGGGAGGAACACCAGTCGAATATTTGAGAGCTGAATGTCACTGGGATGGGCCGTACAGTTGTCCAACAGCAGGATGATCTTCTTGTGCTTCCACCCCATCTCATAGTCAGTCTTCTTAACCCACTCAGCAAAGATCTCTGCGGTCATCCAGGCCTGCTTGTTGGCGTACCAAGGTAGTGGGACTTTGCGGCCGTGGAAGCACCTTTGGTTTTTGCTATGTCCGATAACCAAGGGTATCAACTTGTCAGTCCCGGACATATTGCAGGCGAACAAGATGGTTATCCTGTCCATGGAGTTCTTGCCACTGGTGAATTTCTCTGTCTTCAGTGTTAAAGTCCTGTTTGGTATTGCACTGTACAAGAGGCTGGTCTCATTGCAGTTGTAGATGCAGTCAGGCTCGTACTGCTGCAGGATGGTTGGTAGCACGTCTCTTACCCAGTCCTCGTCAGACTGGGTGTCAGTGTCTTTTTTTTGTACTCTCCGGAACACAATGTTGTTTCTCTCCTTCCACCTGCTCAGCCAGCCTTCGGTTGGTTTGAAGTCCGGGTCGCCAAGGCTTTCCGCTAAGGCTTTGGCCGTTTCCATCAGCGTGGGACCAGACAAAGGCACGGACTTCGCTCTGGCATTCACAAACCATCGGAGAAGAGCGTCCTCAACTTCAACATCCTTGCCCTCTCGCTTTCTCTTGCGGTTCGGGTTGGCATTCGCCTCCCATTGCTGGAGGATGGCCGCCTTGTTCTTGTTGGCTCTGCACACCTGCGACTGGGAGCACCTGAACTTCTTCGCAACTTCAGTCTGTGATATCTTAAAAACACCGTTGAGCATCTGTATGACCTTGACTTTGTCAGCCAAGGTCAAGTCGTTCCTCTTCCTCTGTGGCCTGACAAATGACATGTCTAATAACGGATGTTGTATACTCGTGCATGAACTCAGAAGGAATGAGAGAGTAGACAGAGAGTGCCAACGACTGTAGGTGACACTCCACCTACCCTCATAAATTTTAGCGGTTTGTGTCTTTATAGGGGCAATTGTCAGTTTATTTATACCACATCTGATGATTTTTAACGTATACTTCAAGACCATTATGCAGTGTAATTGGATATAATTCGATGCAACTATCCAAAATATGGGATAATGGTTTATGCAAATATGTAATCTCTTTATAATGGAATGAATGGGAAACGGTTTGGTATTTGGCAATTCTATGCAGATACCCGAATTATGCGATAATCCATTATGCAAATAAGTGGATTCTACTGTATATATTTTACTTACGTAAATGGAACAGCACATGCATTACTTATCTAACGGTGCTTCAGGGATGGCTGCTTCTGCCGATTTTTGAAGAACTGCCCGCGTCTGTCGGAAGCACATCCCCTTTTCTGGTTCTTCATTTATTAGAAATCTCAGTGAAAACAGTAGCTAACTTTTTGCAGAATCTCACAGCTTTGTTTTAGCAGAATATCCTGGTAGCCGACGCCGCGCTGCAGTCTGTTGGTGCATAGTGTGGATTGCTGGAGCGTCATGACTGTACAGTGATTCACATCCCGGGAACAAAGGCCAAGCGCATAATAAACTTATGCAAATACATGCAAATTGTGACTGACAAGAGGGAGCACAGGCTTGGTATTTACCTCGACCGGGCCATCGCACTCAGACTTTATGCTTAAAATTGCGCTTTGAGAATTCTTGACAAAGCAAATTACCGTTAGAAATATGGCACTTTTTTCCTTCTGTCATATTTACATTTTCCCTCTATCCACTGTATTTGAAAAGCAACTCACTTTAATCTCCCTCCTCCCTCTGAGCCAAGATGGATTCACCTAAGACAGTGCTCAGCCCAGCTGTAATATGAATATGTGCGATGAATTTGTAATACGAATTGCAAATTCATTGCGCTGTACTGACCATCTTCTATTTGTATTCTATTAGCGACGTGTCATTTTTTCCCTTTTCTGAAAACAGTGTTGCGCTTTTCTTTTTTAAACTGTTTTTGACAGCTTACTGAAAATTCATATCACGTTTACAGGCACAGAAAAAGCAAAGCTGTTATGGTTTTGTCCAGCACTGCTGAAAATATAAATGACATGTCCATAATGAGGCTAATGAAACTAACGCCTCATAAGAAGCTGCAGAACACTTCACCCCTGTCAAAATGTGATGTTCTTCTCTGTGCCTTTTAATGGCTGCTCATTTCTCAGGTGTGGTTTTTGCTAAGAGGCCAAATTAGACTGTTACGTCTGAAACTGTTACCTCTTTTTTCTTTTTGCTCAAATATTACTATCCATAACACAAATATGCACAGCGAAAATTGTATTAATCTTTGCTTATCTTTTAAAATCAACATTTACATTTTAAATGTTTTACCCTATACAAACTACATCCAACATACTCAAGTATTTCCTTGAGTAACATACATTTTCTTACTTTACAGCTTAACCCATTTACCGAGCATTGATTTATATAATATTAGTATATGCCATCTGACTCACGTCTTTCAAATAGTCTCGCTATGCAGGAGCACATATGAAATGAAGTGAAAGGCAGCCTGGAGGAGACAGAGACTATATTTCAGTTAAAGTGATTTTTAGTCTTTGGGGATAGAATTTAGACTTCTGATTTATAAATCTTCACATTAACATGTGTGGGTACTGAGTGCATTTCAGAGTGTGTGTCTACGTGTGTGTGTGTGTGCATGCGTGCGAGTGTGTGTGTGTGTGTGTGTGTGTATGGGTCGTGCACAAAACAATGCTCTTTTGAGAGCGGTGTGCATTTGCATAAAGATCAGTGATTTGTGTGAGGTGGCGGATGAGATGGCGCTGCGGTTTTAAAACAACGCTGCCCCAGCCAGGCACAATGCAGCGGGCCCACTCCTCAGACACAATATGGCGGGCCCCGGGAAGAGGAGTCCGCGGTCACAGACGCAGACGCAGACAGACACTCACAATGACGCTCAATAACATTAACATTCCTGCATGTCTAATGCGCCGGCTGCAGGGGGAACAGACAGAGACCAGTCTGGCTAGGCCTTAATGATGAATTAATCCGCTGCGCCTTATCTGAATATTGGCGTGCAGCGAGGGCTCGTTTGCAACGGGCCGGTCTCTGACCAGAGGGTGCGGAAGCCAGGACGGCAGGGGCTGCGGTGTTTTTTTCGGCATAACCGGGTACGGGGATAAACCACCTCGCTGCTAAGTCCAATGAGAGTTGAGCCACAAGGAAACGTCTTAATGGCGATTTGCATTCCAACAAGGATTACATTTTTTTTTTTTATGACTTTAATTATGAGCCTGGGTAGGATTGAGATTTCTGAAGAACCCCTCTCTGTCTCATTTGTCTATGGCAGTTAATAAGCAGAAATGAAAGGCTGGGGGGGGGGGGGGTTGTTAATATTTCTAGGGAAATAGAGGTGGGGGTTTTGTGTGCGTTGGGGGGGGGGGGGGTTCTGACCACGTTAGGGTGGAGATAATTTAACAGACACCACGTAAGGTCTCTGTTTGAGTTTCTGGAAATCCGCATGCATCGAGTGGGTTCAGAAGGAGGGTTTTTCCTTACCAACGTCTCTAATGCACTTTGTATTTGTAGTTCTTTCTTTTTTCTTTTTTTAACGCCATCCGATGGGAGGTTAATTTCCAGAGAGCTATCAGTGGCGCTCTCCCTGATCTGAGGTTCGGCTTGTAGCATGCAGTACAACTGGGATGGGGGGCAAAGATGTGGGGTGGGGGAGGGGGCATGACGAGTATATGAACTGTATGCCAGTGTCTGATAATTGGTTGCCTCTGCTGTGGTGGAGTGGGGGAGGGGTGGGGGATTCCAATTCTCATTTGCATGCTACACAATATCAGGGATTAGACTACTGATTTTCATAAAGGATTTAGAGCCGAAATGTATTATGTGGTTATGTGGCTCCCTCAGGAAAGCTTGCTTCCACTCATAGATAAAAAATAAATGTATATACATATACACATATACATATTTTATTTGTATGTGCCTACATATATATATATATATGTGTGTGTGTTTGTATAAGTACATACAAATAAAATCACATAAATGATTACATTTGTGTGCTCTTAACAGAAATAACTTTTTATTATGTGATTTGAGTTCAATATAGATGCTGAAATTTCACTCATATGATTTCTTTACATAAACGTTCATAGATGAAATGAGATTTGTGCCTGATGTCTGTGGTCTGTCAGCTGCCATTTAAGAATTTTGCAATTTTATTATATATGGATAGATTAATTATTGCATACACACACACAAACACGCACAGAATCATTTCAAAAACATCAAAATATTCATCTACTCATTGTGAACATATTTAGTTTCCCATTTTATATTGTGTGTGTATGAAATGTATTGAAATTGGTCTGCAGTGGCACCTGACTTCTCTGTATGTCCAATTCTATATTTAACCTTGTACTCTCAATTTTAAAATGACAGCAGTGTGATTTTTGAACACTTCACATTGTCATATACAGTGGGTACACATACACAGCCATTCTACAGTAGAATAGAAAAATTAACCATTTTACACATCTAGCAGGCTGTGGCTTCTTACCCATCAAATACAGTCAACAAGCCTTCAGCCTCTTACTGCCCTAGATAAGTACAGCACTCCATTACAATAGGAAAACCATCATAATGTCTCTGCAACTGTCCCTCAAAACAAGGCCAACGTTGTTATTTTCTTTACAAATTCGAAGTGCCATCTCGGCTCTTGAGACACATGGAGTCGATCTCCCGCCCAGGGATGGGTGCGCTTGTGAAAATGATGTCGGTTTGTGTCAAGGTGTTGCATTTGATTGTAGTTCAGAGAATTTGCATCTCTTGTACTGGGCAATGTCTAAATTATTTTACACCTTGCCACGTTCGCCCACATGTCCAGCGATGGTCACCATTTTGTTTGCAGGTAACAAATGCAATACATTTTTATCAAATGTTACATCTGCGTATAACATAACAGTGGAAAAAAAATACAGTTCTGCCCCAGGGAAACGATAAACTGGAAATGGTGTGATTTTCTCCCTCTTTTAAATAGCCAGCATTCCTCTTTTTGTCCAATTTGCTATGATTCAGTGCTTTCTACTTGTTGACACCCATTCCCATATATAAGCTCCTCTTTGATCCCCATGTATCCTTAAACTGTCCTGCTAATTATTACTAGAGAGGGTTCCTGAGTGCATGGGCAGAGCAGGGCTATGTGTCATTGCCATGGCTCACCAGATCTAATATGTGCTGTATTTAAAATAAAGGCATACACAGAGTACAGCATACATGTGGAGAGAACGGTGGATCTGAAGCGCTAGGAGGGAGGAGCTGAAATAAAATATTTAAGCTCTTAATATTTTGACACACACAAAAAAGTGAGTGTGTAATTAGCTTTTCATGTTAGGTAAGATTATCTTGTAACATTTGTTTTGTTTTTTTTAGGATTCTTTGGTTTCGTCAAACCTCATTTTGTTTTTACTGTCAACAGAACATGTTGCTGTTAATACATGCAACCACATCGATATAACTGAATCGAAAACTTGAACTCCTCCCAAACATGTGGCCGTTAGCACAGGTCTCATGATCCCTGCATATCAACATGTAAAACGTTTCCACATTCAGCATCATTTGCACGTGTGATCATCAGCAAAAATGCTCTGTATTAGCTAGACCACATCTGCATGGCAGGATAAGGTCATAGTTTGTACAAATGTTTCTGCTTATTTTGTGTATGGCTTTGGAAGCTGTAAAGTATGAGATAGCTATAAGCGAAGCCACTGAAGGTCCATAACAAAAAAACGAAACAAAAAAAAGACACCAAAAATATCCCTGGGTGGTCTTCATTATGACAAGAAAAGGCATTCAAATCTTATCTCCCTTTTGTTTTAACACACTAGCGTGTTCACCAATTTTCTCATGTTAGTCTCTGTTTTTCAGGGCTTTTTTTCTAGTTTCTTAGACTAGCAGCATGAAGCCTCCATACATAAAGTAAAATTAACCTGTTAAACATTAACACGATGCCTATGACCTTAAAACACGTGGACGGCTTTTAACATGTTTGTCAACGTAAAACTTTGCCAAAAACTAAAGGGGATCTTCAAGGATTTATTTGGAAGATTCTGATATATTCAGACTCTCTTTCTTGTACTACAGCTTCGAGGCAAATGTACAGTTAAGGGATGCTTAACCATCTGGAAAACAAACTGTTCCTCTTTGAGAAAGAACCTGTTAAGGTGTCTCTTAAGTTGTCTCTTGAACCATCTGTTTGATTAGTATTATCGTAAGTGTCCTTTTTCAGAGCTATAGTGGAGTCATTTTAAAATATGAATGACCATCTCAGTGTGTGTAACACAGCAATGCATTGGTCCACGGTTCCATCATGTATTATGAATAAATATTGTGCATATTAGCCGGTGCTTTCTCGGTGTCATGTACTTGAAATATGTTTCTCCGTGAACAGTAATTAGTTTTATGTGTATTCCTTTGTGCCCGGGCTGTAATATAGTGCGCTGTATTTTAGTGGGAGGTGTGTGTTCGCGGACCGCACATTCGTCACTCACTCCAGCGTTGATGTATGCCTGTGCCCTATCGAAATACGCCGTCGCGTATCCCGGAAAAAATGATCCACGGCTCATAAAATTATGCATATTCACCGCGCTGTTCTGCATATCACTCAGAGCATTTACCGGGCGGGGGAAACAACGTGCAGGCATTACAGTGGGAAACCATCGCCACGCTCAAATGCAAATGCTCCAAAGAGCCCGCCGCGCCGCACAACCCGGGCTGGGGTTTCCTCTGACTGATCTGAGAGGAGATCGAGATGCTTTATGGTTCATTTATTTGTTTGTTTGCCATCGTGTGAACAAGTGGGCATGTGCCACGCGAGAAAAGGCTGTTATTGAGAAATTAGCGCTGTTCTCAGTCATCAAGGCTACAGAGAGAGAGAGAGAGAGAGAGAGAGAGAGAGAGAGAGAGAGAGGGAAAGGGATTGTTTTTTTTATCATTTCTGCCATTTGTTCAAAGATGCTCACTACCTTCTCTCTTGCTACCCTTTCATTACATTTTCCCACCATGCAGCGCAGTGTGGACCTTTCTATACTTGGACTTGGAACATAGCTTGGCTGTGCAGAGGATCAGGGTGGGGGGGAGGTGATGAGCCTGTTACAGTTAAAGAGTGTGTGTGTGTGTGTGTGTGTGCGCATGCGTCTGGGTCTGTGTGTGTGTGCATGTGAGAGAGAACACGAGGGAGAAAATGAGACAGGAGTGATAGAATGAGAAAGAAAGAGAGAGAATGTGAGAGAAAGAAAGAGAGAGGGTGGGAGGGAGGGAGGAAGACTTGGGGACACGGGGGCAGAGGAGGATGCCTAGTGGCTGTCTCAATAGCCCCTTTGTGCTGGTGCGGGGAGCAGAGTTAATCGGGAGCCCTAGAAGTAATCAACGGCAGAGTTTGGCTTGAACAACGGCCTGGGTAAACAGCGATTGTTCTTTGGACATGGTTCCAAACAGAGGCAACAATGGCAGCATTGTCCCCGCGCTCTCATTAGGGGGAAGCTCGGGGGGGGGGGGAGGGGGGGACGGCAGCGGCGCTGGAGTCCAGGCGGGTGGGAACCTGACAGGGGGACAGCGCCACGGAACAAGCCCGCTATCACGCCTTTTATAGCGGGGCCAGCTCTCTGCCATCAGCTGCTCCGGCTGGGATGGGCCAAGCCAAGCCTGTCATACCATCTTCACATCAAAAAAGCCCTGTATGGCCATGGAGGGGGGGGGGGGGCGTGGTCTCAGCTTTAATGAACGTAGAGGAAACAACGCACAATAGAATACATTATGCATTCAATTAGCGGACAGCAAGGCAACCTGGCACGGCTCTCGCTTCAAGTGCATTTCACCCACCGTGTGAGCACATCCCCGCTCCCGCAGACCCCCCCCCCCCCCTTTTTATTACTTCTTGTGTATCCTGCACTTCTGTGCAATTTCCATCAAGATTTTTTGTTTTCATTATGTGAAAATGCAAATGAATCGATAGCTTATAGGGCCGCGTTTGTCAGGCAGAGTGGAGCCGTGAAGCCGGCTCTGTTGGGCACAGACGAGTGCCTGTCCTGTACGAGGGGCCATGTGAACGTACAGGCAGGATGCGCTGAATCGCTGAGCACAAAGAAGCTCCAGAACAAAGGAACAGAATAAACACTTCGAAATAAATCTGTACATCATGTCATATAAATATATATATATTATTATATATATTAAATATATATATATATATATATAATTAATTAATTTATTTATTTATATATATTTTTTGGGACGGGGGCTGTTTTAATAAATGTTGCAATAGCACTCTACCCCATTGTTCTTCAAGGCACTTTCTTCCCTCCTCTGCAGCTGGCTTTGTATTAAGATGGCAGCTCTTGGGGAAGTGCCATCGGGGAGAGTGTTAGGCAGGCTCACTGCTAGCTACCCGTACCCTATAAACTCTTCTGTAGTCTCCTCTCGTTTCTGATCTTTAGGTGAATGCCGCGCTCTGATTGCACGCCTTGTGTATTGCCCTTGTACACGGGTTTGTTTAATCATATGTGTGTTTAGTCCTTCGCAGTGTTCGACAGGGTTCCATCGGTGGGGCACTGCCCCTCCAGTGACTGAAAGTGTCAATGATTCAAAATGAAGACGGGTCTACTGAGGCCAACAGTCGTGATTCTAAAGCCGCCTGACTCTGATTTTACAAGTCCGACCCTCAGATTCTAATGCAGTTACAGCTCCCACACTCTCAAGCAATCTCATTCCCATATAATAAAACAATGAAATGCTAGGATTCTGAAGAGGTTTTAATGCCACCCGACTCTGAGATTCTAACGCAGCACAATTCCCATATTCTAAAGAAATTTGATTGCTATATTAATAAAAATCATTCTTAGTATTCTTAAATATTATGTGACTCGCAGATTCTAAAGCCATCAGATTTACAAAGAAATTCCAAAGTAATACAGATAGCCAAGCGGGAGTTTGCCTAAAATCAGTACAGATGTAGTTTGGTCATACAAACAGCAAAATACACAGCCCCTAAAGTAGTCATATCCTCTTATTCTAAACATGCCACATTACCAAGTTTGGAATGGTCTAACTGCCAGACCTGAACGTTTCCAGAACAGCAAGTTTCTGAGTGACAGTACTAATTGTAAACTTAATAGTTAACTTAAATGAAGAGTCTCTCCTTTCTTTAAATAAAAAAATGACAACTGCCCATACCGTTACACGACAGTTCTGTATTTTTAGCTAATAAAAAAAAAAAAAATTAATAAATCAAGGAACTTTCTATTTCACTTTAATTATCAAATGACTTTTTCTAACTGACCTTTCTCAGCACAGTGATGAGGTAAAAAAACAGTGGGAGTGGCTGTACACTCAATCGTGCATGAACAAGAAAAGGATACCATCTGTCAAATCCCAAAATAAAGGTGATGGGGTCGGGACGGATTCTGATTAGAAAAGTATGACTGGGATCAGGCGACTGGGCGATCGGTGAATGTTTAAATAGCGAATACAGCACGCATTAGGAAATGAGCTAATTGAGACACTGAGGTATTCACTGTTCACTAGATGCTCCTGGTAAAGGGATGCATGTCTGTTGAAGAAGTGACGTGTTTTTCGCAGCCTCGGTGAAGCACAGCATCCATATTTGTCCAATTCGTGCTTTTAGACGACATAATACTACACACACAATTTGTGTTAGGTCATTGTGCTACCAACTGCAACTGCACACAATGATCCAAGGCTATTGGGGGTGACTTATAAAAGTGGCCTATAATGTAGGATAATAACAGCTTGCATTCGGGCTTAGACCACTCACTGCATAGGACCAATGGCAAATGGACTTGTTTATTAGAAGTCGCTATTGTCTAGTAATACTGCCAAATTCAAAGAAAAATGATTGCGGCTAATTGTACTGTTTAGCTGCCATGCTAAACTGCCAGATTTAATCCCTACTATTTACTGCAGCAACCCACAGAGTGGATTTCTCACACATTTCAGTGCAAAAGCGTTTCATATGGTTTATGTTTAATGTCTTCAAGATCCTTCAAATCATAGGAAGCACATGTTGGCAAAGATTTTTAGAATAGTCGCTCACCTATTTTTCCACTTTGATTTCAGGGCCATAAGAATCCCCAATTGGTTCATGATGTTACACATTGGAACATATGGAGACATGAAAACACACACACACACATAAAAAATTTCTCTCTCTCACGCATGCACACACACAAGCACGCATGCACACACGCACCCACACAGAAATGAAACAAAGTACACCTTAAATATCGGAGAGGCTTCTGTGATCATTGAGCAATGAAAATGTACTTTACATTGTTCATTGTAGCTCCGAGCACCCAGTGTCAGTGTACAATATTCCTTCTCCCTTTTGTGGTGGCTAAAGAAAGAGCCCAGGCCAACTTCCGCTGACTCCATATCCCATCTCTCCCACACACACACACAGCTTTTGTCACAGCAGCATTCTATTCCAGAAAGGAAATACAAAATGGACCTTCGCTTAATTCTCAAACTGTGAGGAGGGAAAGTGCTTTCTATCGCAGTGCTCCATTCTGATTCCAAGCCAAGGGTGTACTGCTTATCATTTGCACAGCGCAAACAGCCACAGTTAAGTTCTGATATGTCAACATGAGGTCATGGAAATAATAATAATAATAATAATAATAATAAAAATAATAATAATAATAAAGAAAATATATATACCAGAAAATATAAGGTCAGCACTTAAAACGCAACACTTGGGCTCCCATTTTGATGAGATTATGGTAATAAAATGGTGGAAGCCTAAAATGGGAGTGTACGTGCTTGTATTTTTTGATGGAGGAATGGGGTGGTGTTTGAATCAGTTGTGAAATTCTCAGGGTGCATGACCATTACTACACCTCAACAAAGGTTCAGAGAAAGGCATGCGTTGAAGGTATCCTGTGCAGAATTTTAGCAGACAATCTGCTGATTTTTAGCTATCCTCCCACTTCGACGTCAGATAGGATCACATGCCAAGAGGAGCAGCCTGCAGCACTGAAGCCACACCTTAACTCTGACAGATATGCTTTAAACATTAATACTTGACTCATGATGTTCTTACGGTGCACCTATGCTTGAAAACATGTTTCCAAAAAGCCAATAAAGACTTCTATCACTTTAATAATGTACCGCAGCCAACTGTTTCAAAAGCACAAATGCGTTTTAAAGCTATATATCATCTGCTTTACTGGCTTTCTGGCACCAATGATGTGTCTTTCACCGTTATCAATCCCGCGTTTGTAATGGTGAGCTATTGGAGGAGAGGTTTACACACTGTGTTTTATACTGGTGTCTCTCCACACAAAGTGACTCCAACAATAACAATGATACTGGTCTTTAACAGGAGGGTTGGTATTGGAATGTACCTTCACTGACCTGCCTGCTAAAAACAATATTTAAGAATTTGCCCAGCACTGAGGGGAGTTTTGTGACTCACAGTTTGGTTGAAGAAATAACGCCAGTCACAGAGGGAAGTAATCCATCGATAGTTATGAATGAGAGAGAGGAATGAGATATACATGTCCTTCGGTTTGCGGGCTCCAGAATCGTGTAAAGCCCTCGTCAGAAACAAATGGATAAACTGCATTTGACAGTTTCTCAATCAGTGCGGCTGAGTGCTTGAATTTCCCCATTAAAGCTGAAAGCACTTCAACTTTCAACAACCCTCAGTCCTATTCATAAATCTGAAACTAAGCTGTACTATTTACTCTTCCTATTAAAGCGATGAGAATATATTTCAGGACCTACTAGGATACTAGATTCCGAGCTGCATATTGATAACACCTGTGAGGTTAGGTAAGATGTGTTTTCTTCACTCTGGCAAGGATATAGGAAAGGCTGGAAATCATGCATGCAGACACACACACACACATAGAGAGACATGCATACACATTCTTAATAACTGATGCAAAATGCATAGATTCCAATAAAAATAAAAATAAAACCCCTGAATGACACTGACACTAGTGTGGTAGTGTTCTCCTGTCATGTAAGGCAGATGGAGGCGATGGCTCCCCTGTCACATGACTCAGGATATCTCTCTCAGGACACGTGGTGCATGAACTTCCCTATTCTGCTCCACCAACCCGGTCCCGTCTCTGTGCCCTGTCCCTCCTGCAGGGAACGTGCAACACAAGAGCTGTGCTGCTCTGATAAAGTGGCACATGCAGCAGCTTGCCACAGGTCTCCTGATCCGGCTTTCCCCCACACATAGCATCTCCACAGTGCTCAAGCCTGTAGATCTGAACATCGCTTCATGAATTAGACTTTTTGTAATGTGACTTGTTATTTTATACATGTCATTTTATGCTAGACATTACTTTAACATAATACCTCACCAGTATTCCAGAGCAGATGTTGGCTGCCCTGGAAAAGATGTGGAGATCAGGAAGTAGGCATGCAACAGAGCATTCCTTTGTGTAACAAAATCGGGCATTTTACAGTACGTTTCTACCGGGTCAGCTGGATTTGTTTTTAAACACATGCGCTGACAGCGGCGATGCCTGGCACACACGTTTACACATGCACACGCCCGTGCTGACCGCGCGAACACGAGAGGAGAAGCGAGTTCCTCGCGTGCGCCGGTTAAACCCGCGTCCGTCACAATCAGCGCAGGGTGTGCGCGGCGCAGCCGCCACGCGCTGGGCGCTAACGGGCTTCGCGTTTACGGACACGGTCAGTTTCGGCGCTCCCCGAGGTTCCCGCTGGCTAACCGCACACTTTCAGGGTGCAGAAAACGTAAGGCTATTTGAGCCTCGCTGCGCAGCCCAGAGCTACGTGCGCCGCCGTTTTAAAAAGCACGACCGAGCCGCCTGAGCTTGACCTGCACATAAAGGGTGTCAAAGCGCTCTCGCGTCTCTCTCTCTCTGCCAGCCACCAATCAGGGCTCTCCTCTCCTTCCTGCGGTTTTCCCTGAACGCAGCGCGTGAAGCGTGCAGCGACTCCCCCCCCCAACCCCCCCCCCCCCCCCCACTGCAGGCAGCACTCCCTGCCCTGCAGCTACTGCGGCCGCGCAGAAAGCCGAACCCTCGCGCGGGCCAATCAGCTGGCGGATCCCGCTTCGCTGCGGGTGGCAGCCCGGCCGCAGGCTCGGCCGCGGCCCTTCCTGGGGAAACCGCGGTTCTGGCATCGTGGCGGAGCTGCGCGCTGCGTCCGTCGCTGCGTTAACGCTGCCGCGTCTCCCGCTTCCGATCCTCGTAAAAACCTCCACCGCACCGCCGCGAGAGAAAGGGAAATGGCGGCCGCCTTTATTCTCGCGCCGTTATGTCGCGGGGCCCCAATCAGAACAAACGGCTCGCGAAAACCCCCAAAACCCCCTTTGGTAACGCAGCGTTCCCTCGTGCTCATTAACAGGGGGCGCAGCGGGTTTTGGGGGGCGTCTGGGAACAGGGAGGGCGGAGGGAACCCAGGCCCAGCTGGGAGAGCTCGCACCCGCCGTCGCAGGAGTCATGGGAATGAGAGCCGCCAGGGTTCAAGGTCAGCACAGGCACTCCGCCACCGCAGACCGCATTGTCTGGGTCCTCCCTCCCTCCCTCCCTCCCTCCCCTCCCGCCCTCCTTCCCTCCCTCGCTCAAGGATTTTTTTCCTTTTTCTTTCTGGGGGGAGAGTCGGACAGTTGATACCATTGCACTCCGCTGACATGCGCTCTCGTCTCGTCTCGCGCGCCGAGAGCCACCAATCAAAGCCCTGCTCGCGAGCGCTCCACCGCTTCGCTCGCCTCACACAATACGCGGGCTTTACAAAAAAAACCCCGTTCGATTTCACTTCCTTCTCTTCCCGTAAGAAATGTGACAGAAACTGAAGAGGACATTTAAAACGGGGAAGAGGTGCAGGAGGGGGCAGGGGTGGTAGGAGGCTAGCGGAAACAGAATAGTTTTTAGCCAGGAACGCGCTAGGCAGCGAGGGGAACGCGCTAGGCAGCGAGGGGACCGCATCCAGGCGTGGGTCTAGGACGAGGCTGTGATTAGCTCCATTGTTGGAAGCCTTTTCAGCATCATTGGCTCTGAAGAATAGCACCACAACGAGTCTACCCAAGCTTGGCGGAACTCTGTATGGAGGAAAAACAGAGTGATGGTGGCCGTCCAGCGGGACGATACGGAACGCTTGGCCATATGGACCCCTGTTCTCAGCACCAAGACACCACTTTCCCATCCACATCATTTTCACTTTGTAGCTGGGGTAGGGGCATGGAGAGACACACACGTCTGCGCACGTGCACATACACGCACGCACGCACTTCCACGTGCTGACACAAACACACCTGTGCACACCTGCAGGAGCGCACACACGCATGCAAACACATGATGCCTGTGTACACACACATAGACACACAAATGCTTGCACACACAGACTCTCACACACAAACACACACACCTGGCTGCATGCATACAAACACACTACCATTTGTGCACACACGCATACAAAAATTTGAACTCCAAGATAATATTTAGAAACAAATAAATAAATGGGCAATGCCTGTCCTGCAAGAATTATTATAATCAGAATGATGTAGAGCTTTTATTTAATAAAAAATATTTTTTTAAGAAACATTGAAAGCTTGCAGGTATATTTGTTGAAAGCGTATATAACAAGTACAAGCTAATTCCTATTTGCCATATATGTACATGCACTGCAGGTGTGTGTGCGCTTGTGGCTGCCTGTGTCTGAGCGTCTATTGTGTGTAGCCGTGCGAGTATATACGTGTGCGTTTGTGTGGCTGTGTGTGTCAGTGTGTCTACATGTGCATGCTTGTGTGTGTGTGCCTGCGTGTGTGTGCGGGTGCACGCACATGCCCGTGTGTGTGTGTGTGTGTGTGGCCCTCTCTGCTTGTGGTTTGGTCTTCCTGATGCTCAGCTAAAGAGACATCCACCCTCAAACACTGTGACACAAAGAGCTCAGGGCCGTGTGTCGGACTCTCTCCGGCTGATGGAATCCGGTCTGACATCTCAGCTTCACCTTAAACAAAGAAGTCTGCCAGAGATTGAGCCAGATTTCCAGTCCGGCTCCCGGACATGCAAATGGTGCTCCCAGAATTCCTCTGCACCTCTGCTAATGAGGGGCCTGAACATGTGGTGCGCGGCGAAGGCACGGGATTCCATTTGCATTCAGGCATTTTGGAGATTTAGGAAACTATCCAGGGGTATTTTACATAAGTGCATACAAAAATCTGCAGGGTCACGTAGCGAGTAGCAAACGGGTTTGAGGGCAAAGATTTTGGCGGAGCAAAGGAGGGGCCAGCAAAGCCATGTTTAGCATTCGGGACGGACCCAAAAAACTACCGCGTCACATTAAAGAGTTCTGCTCCATTGCGTGCGAGCGTGTTAGTGTGTGTGTTAGAAAGAGAGAGAGAGAGAGAGAGTGCGTGGGTGGTGGTTTGGAGGACCAGCGGGAGGCGCTGACCCTCGCGACTCTCGGGGGTTTGAAGCTAATGGTTTCCGTCGGGGTGGGAAAGGCCCGGCGCGTCCGGCGCGGCGTCCCGCGGGTGTGGGCCCAGGGGCCCGGCCGCCGTGTAAAAGATGAGCCCACTTTGTGTCCGCGCGGCCGGCCGGAACGCCCCCTATTGGGAGCCCCAAACTGTCACGCAGAACAGCTTCATTGTGCCAAATTGGAGGTGAAAGCGAGAGAGGAGCGCGCGGTCGCGCCGGCCGGAGGGGCGCTGCGGAGGCCCCGGGCGCGGGGGGGGGGGGGGCAGTGAAAGAGCTCGGGCCCCACCAGTGCACCGCATTGTTTCATTCTGAAAGCCAAAGAAAACCAGAAATGGGATGTAAATTTATTAAAATGGATTCCCGCCCTCCAGAAAAAGTTTGGGTTTTTTTTCTCCCCCCCCCTCCCTTTTCGGGACCAGGGGGGTGGGACATTTCTCTCATCTCTCCCCTCTCTCTCAATTCTACCCCCCCACCTCCCCCCATCCCAGCAGGATAATGACGCATCGGCATTATAGCGCCCCGATCTTTTCCTTTTTATAGCGGGGGTGGGTGAGAGAGATCCAACAATGGCTAATGGTGAGCCACGGGGTTTCTCATGAGCGCCGAGGTAAAGTAACACTGAGCAGCCCCAACATCCCCCCCCCCAAATCCCCTCCATTCTGTCCGGCTGAAATAGCCCTCCTACTGGGGCTCGTCCCCAGGGGACAAAGCCCATGTTAATTCCAGTCAGCTTTTCTCCCTCCAAATTTTTATTTATTTTTACATAACATCTCAAAGAAATAAACACAATGAGGAAAGCATTATGAGAGCGATGTTTTCCACAGTTTCTCTGACTGTAGTGCGGTCTCGTCAAACTCTGCATGTTCCCCGTCTGTCCAGGGTCCTCACTGTCAGGGTAGAGGTTACCTGGGGGAGGGGGGGCTCTCGAATTTCTCCAAAAGTGTGATGTGGGAAGTGGGAGGCTTCTCTTCCCCCCCCCCCAGAGTGGCATGGGGCTGAACAATAGGCCGTCTCTGTGCACCGTAGGACCGCGTGTTTCCCATGAGGGAGCGCCCGCTCAGGAGGGGGCGTATCGGCTTGCCTGGCGCGGCTGCGTGCTCCGTTTGAGGCGGGGAAGGTCCCGCAGCGAGGCCGGGCCTCACGGATCCGACAGATGTGACGCCGAGTCCGAAACGACCCGGCCAGGGTCACCCGGGTCCAGAGTAGCGCCAAAACGCACCTCCTTCTCAAAACGCACCTCCTTCTCCAGCGCCCTCCATGCCGGAACTTTCCTACCCGCTTTCTCTACACGCGCAGTTTCACTCTGAGATTTAAACCGCCAGACTGTTTCCTCCATGGAGATAAATTTCTGTTGTTATCCGACACACACGAGGACCTGTCTAGCAGTGGCTAGCTGGCTAGCTGTTAGTCGAGGTGCGGTGCAAATAGTGGAGGTATGATGCTAATTCTTTTGCTAGCGAGGGCTTTTTTTAACACTCCTGTTAAAATACAGATTTCCAGCTTCATGTATTAGCACTGGCCACTGCTGGACAGTGTGATTAGTCCACACAGATTGGATAGATCGGCAGGCCGTTTCTGTCCTGCTCACATAGAGGAGTGAATGGCCAGGGAGAATACAATGTCCAGACCAGCACTGAATCCCTGTGAAGAGTAACTGTACAGTAACTGCAGAGAATGCTGACCGAATACAGTGTGCACGCGTGCGTGCGTGTGTGTGTGTGTGCGTGCGTGCGTGTGCGTGCGTGTCCTTGTGTGAATATGTGTATATACAAACACTGATTATATGACAAGTATGTAGTTTACTGAAATGAGACACATCTGGACAAACAACTCAAAATATTGGAACAACCTGCATGTGTAAATACCATCACAGTCTTGAAATTTCTTTTCTACAAACATATTTTCTACTGGCCTTCAGTATTTCAGTTCTGGAAGGGTATGGAAGGGGGGGGGGTGGGTGCTAGGGACTTTAAAGCACAGAAGTACCTACACATTCAAACAGTGCTTCAATGCTCTGCTTTGTTCCGTTGTAACTGGACGCCACACCAAAATGTTTGATCCTCAGTGTTTGAACTGAAAGGCTTTTAAACTGGAAGATAAGCTGGGCTCGGCCTTCGCTTTGGCGCGGGACAGAGGCTGCTGGGATACCGGCGGTACAGCGATCCGATTGTCTGCAGGAGCAAACAACTAGGATCTTAGACTGAGTGGGTGGTTTGGGCAAAGGGTAAAAGAAAAGGACAGACTGTAACAACTGTCTGATTTGTCCTAATGTTAGGGTCAATCTGACGGTGTCAACGTTTTGGGGAGCTTATTTGGCCAGTCGGAACAGGATCATGACACATCTAGATGATTCTGCATTGTGCAGATTCATTTGGAGGACAGTTTCATGAGCCCCATCACATACTGCTTGGGAGTGTGTGTCACAGGCACGAACAGAACAGCGATGGCATATTCCATCTCGCATTATGGTGACAGAGTAGATGTCCTTTCTTTGTCAGGTTGAAGGGACATTCCATCTGGGTCCCACATCAGGCACGTATTTCACTATAATATAAAAGTTTGTCCAAGCGGCTCGGATGGTAAGGCTGTGGGCACAGCCTGGGCTTTATAAGGTCAAACCTCAGCCTTAACTACATCACCTGACCAGGAGAGCACAGCGCTAGCTACATACCAGTAGTACTGTATGAGCGTAAGCACACAGCGATAGCTCTTCCCAGTAGTACTGTTTTAGCAGGAGTACATAGCGCTAGCTCTCTCCAGTAGTACTGTATGAGCGTAAGCGCACAGCGATAGCTCTTCCCAGTAGTACTGTTTTAGCAGGAGTACATAGCGCTAGCTCTCTCCAGTAGTACTGTATGAGCGTGAGCGCACAGCGATAGCTCTTCCCAGTAGTACTGTTTTAGCAGGAGTACACAGCGCTAGCTCTCTCCAGTAGCGCTGTATGAGCATAAGCGCACAGCGCTAGCTCTCTCCAGTGGTACTGTATGAGTGGGAGTGCACAGCGTTAGCTCTCTCCAGTAGTACTGTATCAGCATAAGCGCATAGCGCTAGCTCTCTCCAGTAGTACTGTATGAGTGGGAGTGCACAGCGTTAGCTCTCTCCAGTAGTACTGTATCAGCGTAAGCGCATAGTGCTAGCTCTCTCCAGTAGTACCGTTTGAGCAGGAACACACAGTGCTAGCTCTCTCCAGTGCTACCTCATATATGTAGTTATTAATACCACTGGCTGTTATGGCTACAGTGAGATAACAGAAAGAGACAAACTTGCTGGCTGTGGAAAGGGAGGCACTTCCAGGAGGACACCATTAGAGCACTGCAACGCCTGTGCGGGGCGTGCCAAATTATACAGATCGGGACAAAAGCATGCAAATATCGCCCCTGCGCCGCACACTCTTTTTGTCCCGCTGATTTTTTTTTTTTTTTTTGATCCCCAGAAATAAAAAGGGGGAGATTTGTGTGCATCCATCTGTGCCTCGAACCCTGAGTAACGTGAGAAACTGTAAGCTCATTAGCATGAGAATAATTAATACATCAAATAAGCTTTACAATCACAGAGGGCCATTTGCTCCAGATGTGCACGGGTGGACAATGCCACCACGCTGGAAAAAACACAAATAAAAAATGAGAAAACGAGAGGAAGAAAAGAGATGAAAAAATTAACCCTTTCAGGAAGGCTGTGAACGGCGTTGTCTCCGACTAACCGTCTAGAGAATTTAGGTTTGTGAGAGCTGAAAAAAATTAATTTGTAGTTTCTAATGCACACAGAAAAATATCCAATAAGTTGTTTGGGGGAAACAGGTTATTCGATATTGTTAATGTTCTCTAAATTTCTCTCCAGAATGTTCTTTTGTTGCGGGTTATATAATATACATTGTATTACAAAATTCAATTACAGCTGCCTCTATTGAAACTCATGTTCACTTCATTCATTGTGAAGGGTGCGAGGAAGGCTACAGCACTCCGCGGGTGATTTTTCTCCAGATAATTACACCAGTTGTGTCGTTTTAAGATTAAAATGATGCAAATGAAAGGGTTAAGTCCTGCGAGGTGTGGTCTGGGGGGGGGAGAGAGAGAGCGAGAGAGAGACCCGGGACAGTCGCGGCTTACAGTCTTGTTCCCCCGTGACGGCAGCAGGCTGATGGATGAGAAGTGTGAACAGATGATTCCTCAAATAAACTGCATATGGCGTGCGCCACACCTCGCCATGGAAACGTATTCATCCCAAACTGTCAAGCCACCTTTTGTTTTAAGCGCAGCTCTGGTTGATGATTAATTTTAAGAACACACCCACCCCCCTCCCCTTTTCACTGCACTGGTAAGCTGTAAAATGTTTGACAAGTTCAGAAAAGCAGAAGCCCGTTTCCTTTATTCAGCGAATTCATATGTTTAATTAATATTTATTTTCATTATTATTCCTTTGATTATTTAAGATCAAAAAGACCGCGCTTCTACTTAAGTGCAAATCAAAGGGCTGGGCAACCTGTATAAGGACCATCAGAAAAGCATTCTTGAGCACTGCTATATTTTATATATGTATATGTATGTGCATATATACATATATTAAGCAAAGATCTCCATGGAAAATGTGTTTCAATTGCTTTTGTGTTATTTTGAGACCGTTCTACAGGCGGGAGGAGGCTGGCAGTAAAGGGAAATATGTCTTTTCTATCTGCACTATGGTGGAAGACCTTACTTAACACTCACCATAAAGAGTGTTATAGAATTGCATTTTTATTTCAAGTAGGCCGATGTACATGTGCCAGATCAGTTAAACCCAATTATTTCTTAATTTGAACATAATCTCAAGGGCAGCCTTAGCTAAGATTTGTTTTGTTGTTGAGAAAACTTGATTTCATGAGCTGATTTTCTGAGGTCACCATGTGACTAGATCCGCCCAGTGTAGTTTCAAGAAACGTCGGCAAAGGTGGGCCGCGTGGATCAAGCACGTACATGCAAATGGCGCATCTGCGCTAATTTCAGGCATGAAAAGGAGAGTGAGGAGTTCATAAAGTGTGGAGAAGGCATTATAGCGATGTGGGAGGTAGAAGGAGCTTGCGGTAAATAATTGATGCGAGCTAATGAAAAGGACCATTATAAGACGAGCCGCTGAAGGTGCATTTGCGCCCCCGTGGGTGGCAAAAGCGGCCGTACATCTCGGGCGCGTATTTAAGATTCCTCTCTTTTAAACTCCGCAAACCTGACTTAATATTAATGCGTTGGGAGGCCGTCGTTCTCAGCCAAGGTGTGCCAAGGGGGCTCTTCATCCATGGCGACTGTTGTTATGCGAACAAAGCCTGACGTGTTAACGGCCTGTTCCTGGAACCATGGCGAACGTTAGGTTTTGAATTACACAAGCGCGTATAATTACGATTTTACGCCGCTCGGCATCGGGATGGGACCGCTGCGCGTACAGGTGAACACGAATTCTACCGTAGCCTCATATCCCCCATTATGCTTGTTTACTAGCCTCCAGGGAGGAAAGCTATTCACAGAACAGAAGAGATTAATGAATTTCTCCCGATAGTAAGTGGACACGAAAGAAATCTGTAATGGAGACTGTAGCTCACGTCACGACCGGGCAGCGATGAGCGGTGGGTTCTGCACTAGCCATACGGATGCCTTCCCAGTTGCCTGTTTACAGACAGTGTCTCCATGTATCTAGGTATCCATGACAACACTCCCGTGTGCCAAGGATGTACCAAGGCTACCCCCTCAAGGGTAATGTGAGGTTTTGAGATGGTGGATGCCGAAAATGAATACAACAGAAATATTTTGAAGGTCTTTGTTGCATTTGCAGATGCCTGTGCAGTCGTCAAATCATTTTTATATCAATGATATTCTCTGCTGTAGGTACAGCAGATGACCCATTTTGAACAATATAATTTTTTTCTAATTAGAACTAGGACTACTTACTACTAGTACTATTAATTGTGGTTCCACATGTGGTATGTGCATCCCTTTATACCTCAGTTGCATACCAGTAGTATTGTATATTTTCCTGTGCAATTATAATCTGCATTTGTCAAATTAATCATCAATGTATTTGTGTATGAAATCTAAGCCAGAGCCAATATTGTTCAGTATTGTAAGCTAATATTTTTTATGTCAAATCTGAATATATATTTCACAAGAACAGAATGGCTAAACACAAGCGACATTGATAAGTGGGACATTTCACATTTGAATGAAATTATCGTATCGTGGGGAATTTCATATTTATATTTCCGAACACAGGTAGTAAAATTATACTATTGTACAATTTATTGGATTACAAACTGGCTTTTGGCTCAGTTGGTTCAAACTGCAGTTTGTCAGAAAATAAGTGAGACTTCAAACCTCGCAGGAGCTTAAACCTTCGGTCGTCTTTTATCTGGATGTCAAACGTGTAGTGAGGATTCAGTTTCTTCATAAACTGTACCTCTCATAACGATCACACAAAGTAGCACAATTACGCCATTCGCACCGTCACACCATGGGGCAGAGGGCGAAGGAGAAGACTCTGCTGAAAGAACAAACACCGTCCCCCATGCTGACCCCCATCCTGTCATCCCCATTCACATCACTTTGTTTCCAGTGGAGGAACGGAGCACGATCGCATGTCCAGTCCGCCCTGTCCGTCCTGTCCGTGACGCCTCGCCTGTGAGCTTGGAGAGAGCGCACATTGAGTTTGTCTTCAGAATGTGCTTGGCTAACCTCCAGCACACATGAGAGAAGCAGGGCAAGACAAAAAGGGAGGTAGTGACTGGTCAGGGTCCATGCTATCAGGCATACACTATGATTTCTTCCTTAATGTACTGCCCTTTTTTCCCCAGAAGTATTGTTTGTATTTATTAATGAATGAAATTTGTAGTAATGGTACATTAATTCATTCTTTCATTCATTAATTTTATGTGGCTTTCCCTCTGTGTGTTTGCCTGTGTGTGCGCGCTAGTGTGGGTGTGTTTCTGAAGACCTAGTGTGTGTGTTCATATACTGTACATTTGGTTGTCATGGTGTTTACATACAGTAACCATTAAAAAAGGATAGAGGAATGGAAGAGGGAATAATTTGCTTGCTAAAATATGAATATTAATTTAAGCATTAAGTTGAACGGTTCTATGTGCTATGATACTTCACAAAAAAATGGCTGTCAGTTTTATTCACTTGAACATTCAAAATTCACCAAAGGTAAAATATGTGTGAGAACCAACAACCTTTATATCCTGTGTCCATCTCATCTGCAACTTAATGACAGATAGACAACAACTGGGATTCGTGTTTAACTGACTGATGATGTAATGACATACAATTAGTGTCATGGAAAGAGTTTTCATATTTAGTATGATATGTACTGCCTCCTTCCAAAGTGTGCTTTAAAACCAAGCTGGAAAGGGGTCACAAGGCTAAGCAGAGAATTCGGTCAATTTTTCTCAATGTCCAAACCCCTTTTTCTGCATTTCCTTTAGACAGGGGAAAACAGAACTCACATTCTGCATTTCATATTTGCCTGCAGATTAGCAGCAAGGCCCTGCTCTCATCCATTTATTTATTTCTTTGAGTTAGATGGGGAAAAAAATAATGAAAGTAGGTCAAGTCATTTGCCCAAGGTCATTCAGAGATGTGAAGCCTGATCTCGCCTGTCACATAAAAAATTGCTTCACACTCCCTCTTTTTTAACAAAAAAAAAAAAAGAAAAGTCTGTGATTATTTAATGTTCTTTGACAGAAGAAGCATCTGTGTGAGAACACAGTTGAGGGCTTAATTTTAAGGGAAGGCCTGCCCCAGCATTCGAGAGTTGCTTAATGCGGGTGCAATATTGACTCCACACCTATCCCATAAGCAAAGGCAAATATAAGATATATTGCATGGTTCCAGCAGGCCTCTGTTGTTTTTGCTCTGGCTGCTTTTGTTCTCCAGAGCTGGGTATTCATCTTGTTTTCGGATAAACTTAAACGGTCTGCTTTTGCTGGGTCCATTGTTGAAAAAGAGGAAATTCTGCTACCAGTGGAAGTCAAGACCATTCTTGCCAGTGTCCATGGTTTGTGCTGCCTTCTGTCAATGTACGCGTGGATCTTCAAAGATGCACTGAGTGAGCAGGTTTTTCTGGCTTCAGAAGAAGATTAGTAACTTATTGGTTTCTCTCTAGTCATGGATCGCCCTGAGAAAGTTAATAAAAATCCTAATAAAATCATACATGAGTAGAGGTCACTTGCATTATCACAATGATGGTGTCTCAAAGACTTATTATGCAGAAAGAGGACATGCTCCATAGTCCACAATCATTTAGCATTACTATTTTAATACCAGAAGAAATATTAATAAATTACTCCACTGGCATTGCAGCATGATGTCACCAGTGGATACTCTGGAGCTAAAATAAGCTGATGTTACACAGTGATTCACAAAGAATCATTGTGTGACCTCAGCTTACAATAGGTCCAGAGTCATAACTATCTGGACTACTGTGTCTTGAGAAGTTTGTCTGTGTGTGTGTGTGTGTGTGTGTGTGCGCGCGCGCAATATTAATTTTTAAAGGCAGTCTTTTCAGTTCCAGCCAGTTGAGTTCATTGTGTCTTCACTCAGCTCATGGGTTGTACAGAATAAAGTGTGAAATAATTCCACAAAGGTGGCATTTAATAAACCACAAAAAGACCCAAAGATGATATATATACTTGACACTGAGAAATCTTTTTAGTCTGGCTTAAAATATATTAGTGTTAGAAGGCCATGAAGCTTGCTGTGGACACTCACTGTCAATTTTAGAAAAGGATCAGCATTAGTAAAGCAACATTTATAACTGTTCCAAGGTTGGACTCACGTAACACTTTCTCCCACAAGTTAAGTGTGAATCGTTTCTTTTTCACTTCCAATACAATACAGTTTATGTAAAAAGTACAATCTGAGATTGCTTCAGTTATGCAACTGAAACTAAAACTTTGAATCCAGATGGTGCAAACACCACCAAGAGAGGAAAACAAGGAAAACAAAACCGTACTATTTGTCACAATATGTGAAGTCATGATCCATAGCAAGCTGACTCGCATAGCAAGCTCAGAAAATCTTTTGTGTCACTTTATTTTTCGACGTTTTTTTCCTTAGGCAAAGAGCTACAAGCCGCTCATTTTCACACAGGCAAGGTGAGGAGGCACAGAACACGTACATGAGCTGAGAGATAAAGGCTGTTCGCTGTACAAATGGGTGTGAGTCATATCGAGACTGTGACAACACTACCAAAAATGTCTCAATGTGATGCCAGTTGCACGAAATGGAAGTCATTTGACTTATCTACCCATTTTTGCTGAAATGTTGCATAAATATTGCCCATATTTAAAAAAACACCCATGGTTTTGTAAATGCATATGCTGAATGGGTATGCTTAGCAATGCTTACATGTAGAACAGCATCCCTTGGTAACAACCAAAATGTTGAGTTATTTTTGTGCAGTGAATCATTACATACACTGAGAGTGATGCCATTGCAGGTGTGTCACAGTCCCTACAGCTCTTGTGTAAGCCTTACTGATCTGAGTGTAATGTGTCATCTTTTTTTAGATAATTTCATCCATTGTGTTGTCTCTTGACCAGGCCTCCCTTGCCCAATATTACTTATCTCAATGGGACTTTCCTGATTAAATTATAAACATTTCTTAAAATGTACAGTTTCAATTTGTGATGTGGTCTATAGGAAGTGTGCGGTATGGATTTGATTTAGTTTGACTGCTGATCATCACCATGTCATTGTCTGCCCAGTGTCATGTTTCCTTGTCTGTTCTGTGGAATGTATTTCCTTTGTTCACCCCGTGCATGCAGCGGTAAGAGATGAGAGACATATAGGCATTCATTACATCTATGAGCAGCTCTGATGTATTATGATCATTTCTGTTCAATGAGCTACTCTGAAATGAATTATCATGGATTGTAGTGTGTCCCTGACACCTTAACAGGGGTGAGGTGGGTCATTAAATGCATATCTCAGGTTAAACGAGGGGGGGGGGGGGGGCTGTTTTTAAGATTTTACCCTGCATCGGTGCAGCTGTGCAATTTACAGATGAAAGCCACCTGAGAGATACTGTGGAAGCTAAGGTAGAGATGCAGACATTATCTAGAGAGATAAAAAGGTCATTTTCAAAGGTGCGACCGATGTAAATTCCATTCACAAAGGGTCTATTTTGGGAGCAGGCTACTGCAGAGTTAAATTTCAAATGCACCTGATCCACAATTGTGCCATGAAATTGTCATTAGTCAACATGGAAAATGCTATACAGATGGAAGCCAGCAGCATTCTCTGCTACATTGCTAATATTATGCACTGTATGGAACAGCAGCTAGGAAATGCACGCCATTGGTCATCTCAGAGGTACGAGAATTGACTCAATGGAGTAGAGGCAGAATCAGATTATCAGAGACACTTCAATTGGACAGTTAAGTGAATGAAAAAGTGAAAAGGCATGGTTAGAGAGCACAAATGCATGCCCCTCCTTCAAGTCAATCACATGGGGAAAAAAGCCATGATGAAAACATGGCTTGATTAGCTTGATTAGTGGACTGGGTAAAAAATTAAATACATTATCCAGTTCACCTACTGTTAGTAAGCTTTGATAATAAAACCATAGTATTTAAAATAATATTTACTTAGTTATATAACTATTCTACAGAGCTCTCCTTCATAGAGCTATAGGCAAGTCGTCCTTTTGTAAACACGCAAACCTTATAGCTACCACAAATGCTTTATACAATGACCTCTTTCTTGTCATCAGTCTCTATCACTTCAGGAAACACAATCCCATGGCATGCATACACATGCTCAGACTGTAATGCACTCTACTGAATAGATTATTCAGGTGAATGATTTCATGATAAACTAATTTCATAAATAATGTCAAATCACCAAAAGAACACTACTGGTGGTCACTACGAAATATGGAGAATGTCTTTTATCATGCATATTGGTTATTGTGTTTTTAGGTGCAAAAGCACCATCGATGCTGGAATTAATGCTTTTGGAATATGCTTGTAAGAAATGCCTCCAAGTTGAATGTAGTGGAAGGAATGCATCTTTCCATATACTGTATAAATAAAACACCTCATATGCAAGTAACAACCACATCTATTTTTAAGGCAAAGTTAAGAACAAATCATGGCACCCAGACCACTGTTTTCATGTGAAATATTGCTGAAGTGAGCTGCCTCCGTATGACAGCCGTTTTTCAGCAAACCAAAGCAAACCCCACATGACCCCTAAAACGTGTATGCCTGCCTCTCTCGGCTGCGCTGACTAAATCTCTACCCCTCTCTTTCAGGTGAGGGCCCCTGTAAGAGGAACCTTGGAGGGAGCAATCTTGCCAGCTGAAGAAGGCGATGGCATAGTTTTCACGCCGTCTGCCGACAGCATGATGTCGTTTCACACCTGTCCTCTTATGGTTGATTTAAGCGGGGAAACGTCCAGTTTTCTTTGGAATGATGCAAAATGAAAATTGGCATTATCTGATTTTATCAAAATGTATGAATTTGATCAGTTTAACAGTGAATAATAATTCATTAATTGCTTTTTTAACAATTATGTCTCCAAATAACGTTTGCCAAGGAGAGCTACAAGTAGGTCTATATTTACTGGACTTAGTATCTGTATCAATTTATATTTTTCATTGTTCATTGTCAGAAGTCACATGTACAATATGTTATGCAGTCATTATCTATTTATTCAATAAAGTATTTGTTTATTTAAAATTAACCTTGTGGTTGATGTATTTTATCTGATTGCTGAAACTGCCACCATGATTAAGCCTATGAACAACTTTTAAAGGGACAGCTGCTTTGAAGTTACTTGAACTTTGTTTCCTTGTTATAAACTTCAAGAAACTTCTGGAAGAATCAAAAATATCCGTCATCACACAGAAATACTCTTGGTCAATCAAAAGACCTACACTAAAACAAATATTTAGATATGGCCGTTAATGCCCTGTTTATGAGCACTGTGAATGGTGGGGTCATTAACCGGTACTTTGGAGTGGTTTACCTGGAGGACAACAGGTTCCTTTCTGAAATTACTTTCAGTGTTTCTTGCTTTAGCCACAGTATGCCTAAGCTCATGTAATTAAACATTCATTATAATCATCACAATGTTCCTTTAACAATTAGTCCTATTTTTCACTATAGCCCAACTGTTCAAGGCAGTTTTTTGGGGTAACTTCCAGGCATTCCGAATGTAATATCATACCATATTATCAACAACACTTCACCCAGCATCCAGCTGAATAGCACACCTCTTTCGTTTATCACACAAGCTCTATGGGCACTCTCTGGTCATCTTTAGCCATCTTCTGCGAAAGCTCATTTTGCTCTTATACTTTTCCCACCATTTACCTCACCCCTGTCTGCAGGAAAGCTCTCTCGCGTGTCACATCTAAGTATCCCACTCAATTCCCGCCATCGTCACTTTTCGTGCAGTTACACGGCTGGTATCATGGCCAGGGCAAGGGTGACAGTGATGAGACCGCAAGGATCATGTTCGCGTTTCATCCCCGCTCTAAGACTGCAAAAGCAAACTGCGGTCAGAGTTATTTATTGGATCAGGAAGAGACTGGGAAAAGCTGACCTGCTTGCTATGACACCTTGGATGTTGACACAAAATAGTTCTTTTTTTTCCCCCCCAGTAACAGCATAGTGTGACAGGTGAGCCAGACAGGAGTGTGCATGAAGTAGACTGACAGTCATTTCTTTTTTTTTTTTTGCTTGCGTGCTCATTTAAGACATATGGAAGCTGTTTCCACCACAGAAAATTCAGCATTTTTTTCTCGCAATTCTCAGATCCAGTCTGGAGTCGCTTGCTATCTGGGTTGTAGCCTACTTAAAATATGAAAGTGAACCAAACATCTGGCACCAGAAACAAGTCAGGTGAGGCGTTCCTCATTTAAAGTTTCCTGTACTAGCCTCTCTAGTAATGACGCGTAGTGAAGTTGTAGGCAGAGTTGTTTGCTGCAGCAAACTCTAACTATATGTTAGCTGATACATTGAGCAATTTTAAATGAAGAGCAGCTTGGCTAACTTGTTCCTGGTGCTAGCTTGGCTGAATTGAGTTAGCCTTTGAGGTACACATTGCCTACTTGCATGTTATAGCAAGCGCTAGGTATCTTTTTCAGGTATAGAAAGAGATTGTGAACGAAGCTTAAATGCATTAGCTAGCTAGAGAAGAGTGTCCACCTTCATACTTTAAGCAGGCTACTCAGATAGCAAGTGACTCCAGGCTGGATCTATGCTGATTCCAGCCTGAAATCAGCACTTCTGGGCGCAGAACACTGGTCAGAAGATCAAACTAAAAATATTAAGTTTGTCACCCCATTCAGCTAACAGACAATATCAAAGACAATACAGTATGTAGCGGTGGCTCGCAGAGTTGCCTAGCAACCGATCGCTAGCTAAGTGTTATAGCTAATGCTTATTAAAGCTTGTGCACGTGTTGTAGATGGTAGCGTAGCATAGCTAGCCACAAAGCGGCTTATGCAATATGTTTCGGATGTTTCCAATGAGCCCATTTCCCTTCAGTCCTGAAGTGTTTCATTCAGATATTAGCTAGTATTTCCTTTTAAGAAGGAGCATGGTCGTGTTGTTGGCACCACTTTTGTAATTAAAGTTATGTGAAACCGGACGAGAGGTACACTGCAGTTTACCTCTGTCCACGTTAGAATTGCAAGAAATAAAGGCAGAATTCCTAGAAATAAAGTCACAATTGTGAGAAATAGTGGCAATTAAGAAAAACTTTTTTTTTTCCTGTGGTGGAAACATGCTTCCATAGCTACATTTAAGCATAGCTTGAAGATAAAAAGATGAGGTAACAGTAAAATTTAAAACATTTGTAAGTATATATTTTTTAAGCGTATAATTGTATAACCACTATTGCAGTACAATATTATTATGAGCATTAACTCTACGCTTCATATTTCAGTAAAGATTTATTTTTCTTTTTTTCTGTAATGTTTCACAAGCACTCTGTCCTCAGCACTGCTACATGCATCAAAGAGGTCAAAGATTCTCTGTCAACAGTAAAAAAGAATGGCAGGGTGTTTACATATTTAACATTATAACGTGCGCGTACATGTACAGACTAACATTCACAGAACTCTGCCATTGATGAAGAAAAGCTTCTATTCCCAGAACTCCAGAATTTCACACAACTAAATAGAAACAGGGACAGAAATGAGAGGAGTATCATTTTTTGAAGAACAGGTGCTTCAGAATCCAGAGCTGTCATTTGCTATAGCCACTTCTGTTAACAATAGTCACTATATTTGATGACACGGGTCAGCCACTTACAAATTTTATTTTTTTCCAGTGTGTTTTTTCGAAGCTGCCAATTTTAATGTTAAAAATGTAGGGCAGTTTGACTTTGATGGCCTGAAATGTCACTGAATTTTCAAATAGTTTGACAACCTGGGAAAACCGGTGAGCACATTTACTGGAAGAACAATTTAAAGGTTTCTTTTTTTCATTTGACAGAAGAGTCTTGTGAATATAAATACTTAAATGCACCACTATTATCATTTGGCTTACGCGCATGCAGGCACACAGAGGCACGCACGCATGCACGCGCGCACACACACACACACTACTTCACAAATGATTTATCTTTACCCTTGAGTAACTACAGATATTGCAAAGATCAACTGATGCATGCATGCAGACCATTTGACTCCTAAAATTAAATCAGTGGTTAACTGTATTAGCAGTACAGTTTCCTTACTAATGAGAAATGGGTCACTCTGAAAAGTCCATCGAAACTTGAAAAAAAAACAAACAAAAAACATGTTCATTACATTTTTTCTAAAGTCCTGTGATTGATGTCAGTTGCATTTATAACAAGATATTTTACCCTATATAGAGCATTTTAGCTTATGGCCAGAACACATTTAAAGTGGACCACAGAACTATATAGAGTGCTCCTCACTGCGTCTTTATGTGGGGAAAAAAAAAACGAATTGAAGTGAAGGCACTGGCTACTACTGAAAGCAAGGCTTCTGGTGCGAAATCACTTAGGATTGATTCACAATAACCAGTCTGCAAAATAAATGCCTGCACTTTGATGTTGACACAGAAAAATAGTGCTTTTAGCCCAATATATATAGCCTTGGTGAAGTCAGTGAGTGGCATCTCATTTAGAAACTATTATTTTGTAGAAAGTTAAATAGCAAAAGGGATAGTAAAATCTTATTTCATTGGACATGCGTGGACATTCTCTCATATAAGGTTCCCATGGAGGCAAATACTGAACATATCTCCTGGAAACTGAATGTTACAAACAGGAAATATGAGGTATTTTGAGTAAAACATTATGAATTAGGACTGACACTTGGAATGGATTGTCCTTTGAAAATGACGCATACTATTTTTTGCACGAAACAAATGGTTGCAATTTATGTATAAATGCTTTTTCCTAAATTTGGGCTTAAAACCTTCACTTCTCCATGATAATCAGCCAGAAAATCCAAGAGAAGTTTTATAGATAAGTTTTACACAGCATTGTCACTAATCGGGTAAGGTAAGTCCACTTGAGTCCAGACCACTACACATAGCTGTGGGATTCTTTATTAAGTACATTCTTTATTGTTCATTCCCAAGAACATCAATGGAAGATTTCTGTGGTGTTGATCTAACAGAGCACGGGCACAATACACTAGCGACATAGCTCAGGAGGTAAGACCGATTGTCTGGCAGTCGGAGGGTTGCCGGTTCAAACCCCGCCCTGGGCGTGTCAAAGTGTCCTTGAGCAAGACACCTAACCCCTAACCCTTAACTGCTCTGGCGAATGAGAGGCATCAATTGTAAAGCGCTTTGGATAAAAGCGCTATATAAATGCAGTCCATTTACCATTTACTAGCCCAGGGATGGGAAACTCCAGTCCTGTGGGGCCGGTGGGTATACACATATATTTTTGCTAACTATTACCCTGGCTCAGTCAGATAATTAGCTGTATACACCAGAGCTGGTTCACTAACAGATTAGACCACGGAACAACAGTCAAACAAGCACAAGAACATTCTTCAGCAGTTTTAATTTGCTTATGAAGGAATGTAGCTAAAATGTTAGATCACTTAAATGGACTGGCTGATTAAATAATTATATCAGGAGAGAAAACATGAAAGAAAAATCAATTTTTATCTTTAATTTAGACCGGTGGATCTGAATGACTGATATAACATCTCCTCTAAAAAGGTTTGAGCACTGCCACTAAAGTACTGAAAGAGGTGCTGTGTGTTTTCCTTTGTATACGCTCAGTGAATAGACTTTTTTGCACACCTCAGAGCCTTTAAATTGTGATTGCTCTTGATGAGTCGGACTGTATGGTCCTAAAAGACAATTATTCAGATGAGATGCGATACTCGAGCATTACAGTTTTTTTGGCGTAAAAATATATACAATTGTATTCAGAATGAGTCCTGATTTGGTATATAAAATAACATGTTTAGCTTTTGTGCTGTGTTCAAAATAAATGTGAATATATTTACTTTTTACTGGATACAACTCTTCTCACTGGATAGGAATGACCTGTCATTACAGTATATGAAATATTATTTTCTAATATTAAAATATCACTGTAGGGCATTATTATAATGTAGAATTTTGGAACTTAAATCCCTCCATTCAGCTTCCTGCTAATTTTATATAGATATTCCTGTATTTCTAAAGCTTGAATAAAGCATCAACAATTGGCTAGAAAATGTATTAGGTTTATTAGGAATGAATAATGTGTGTATGTCTGTTTACATTATATAGTGTCTCTGAATTCACTGATGTGCTCTAGTAGCCATATTGTCTTTCTTCTCCTTCTTCCTAATGAAACTCAGCAGGTCTTCCATCTGGACAAAATAGGAAAATAATGCCCTAGTAAACTTATGGATTGCTGCACGACAGTGCTTCCCAAACTATGAGCTTGTGGGAACAAATTCATTTTCCGTGATCCAGCCCTCATTAAAATGTGGCCAGGTGCAGTGATTAATAGTGAGAATGTGATTACAGTGTAAAGTAATATAGTTTGCAATGTACGTTTTTCCATGTGCCACCACTATTTGTCACCAACCTCAAATCCTCCCATGGTAGGACCTAGCCCACAGTTGATGCACTGCTGTAGAGGATGTCTTACAAAAGCCAAAGGCATTTACTGTAGTCTGCCAAGATCGCATGACTCTGTATGTCATTCCAGCCATTTGATTATTCGCCAGTTAATTTGGATATATTGTTACCTCTCCACCTTAGCCAATGTGTGATGAACATTCTGGAGCTAAATGGCCTCACAAAAGAAGTGTACAATAGAACAATCACTGTATCAGCCGAGTGCACACTACACCTCTGTGGAGGCCGATGTGAGACTGCCTCCCCACACTGTGTAGCGTTCACATCCACTGTGCAAAGGAGCTCTACATTATCAGCTTATTTCATTTAGAGCTTGCCATTGCAGAAGGCCATCTCTGTAACAAAAGAAACCCTATGGAAAGCGCTGTAAGTGATTCAATGACAGTGGAAGTTGAGCTTGGCACCATCGGCTGTGGTGAACTTTGCTAAAAGACCTTAGTTTCAAAAGGAAAAGCAATGAATCTGATAAGTAGAATTAAAGAGCCCTCTCTTTCATATTGAGCTGGAGCAGTACGTAATACATCCACAAATAAAGCAGACTCCACGCCTCACTGTGTAATCTGATCCTGAGTTTCACAGTGGTGGCCGGCCCACCGAAGGACACGTGCGCTCACTGTCCACTGCACTACCTGGAATAAACCGCACTCTTGCCCCGAGTCACCCCAAACAGTCAGGGGGTCTCTCTCTGAAGACAGGGGCAGAGGATTCCACTCTTTAAAAGAAGCAGCAGCAGCAGTCCACCCTCCTATTTGTATTTTCAAACTTTATACAGAAACCATAGAGGGTTACAGCGGGGGAAGGGTCAGAAAGCGTCACGCGAGGAACCGACCCCCCACCATACAGTAAGATTCATATATGGGTTTGGCAGCTGACTGCCCTATGAGCTGTGCTACACATCTCACCATAGAGGCTAGGGATATTATGAACTATACATTTAATTTTGTTCTGTAAAGGAGGACCAAAAATTTTGAATTTTGGAATCAAAGCATTCTGGGGGCCTGGGGCATACAATCACCAGGATATTGTCTAAACCGAGTACAGGGGAATAAAATCCAAAAAGTATCCAGAAGTTTTTTTTTTTTTTTTTTTTTTTTTTTAAGGGTGGATGTTCAAATACCAAGTGAATAGCTGGCTGACCTGACATGCCTTGTTTGGAGTTGCGTTTGTGCGTTTATGTGTGCGTGTGCGTGTGTGTGTGTGTGTGCGCGTACGCTCAGGCTTGTTTGTGTGTGTGTGTCTGTGTGTGTGTGTACAAATATATATATATATATATATATATGTAAACACACAATAAAAGCCTGACCCCCCCAGCATTGCCTTGATGTTATAAAATGTGAAGACTGAGCAGGCATGCAGCATGGCCTCCTGATATTCTCGGAGGGGTATGGGGCTTGGGATGCCCTTGCCTCTCTGACTCTTATCGGTTTCGCATCTGTGCGTCTCGGGGCCCCCCAGCTCCACGGCTTAAACAAGTGGAATACTTTCTGCCTTTCAATTAGTATGTACCCTGCAGCACAAAACCTACATCATATCTGGGTTGGCAGGAGTGAGTGGTAAGACCATTACACCAACAGAGTGAAAACATTGGCTTTTTTTCCCCTCTGGTATTTGTAGCGATTTGCGATCACTACACACAGACTTCCCGTAAATTATATATTTGCTTGACGGCTGCTCTTATCTGGAAGAAGGCTCACTGAGCCTTCATTTTACAAATGATTCACTTATACAGCAGAGGTCTCATTCATCAACCATGCGGATGCACAAATTTCGCTCTAAACAGTGCATATCCAGATTTTCACGCATGCGTATGATTTAATAGTGCAACAAAAAAAAAAAAAAAAGGGGGTCACATGGAAGCTGCATTCACAATGCGAGACCCCATGTACAGTGTGGTGCAAACGAATCCAAGCACTGCCAGGCAGCAGCATCCTTTCCGATTTCAAAATCCATTGCTTTAATGCCAAATGAGTCCAGTCGGGTGATGGGTTTCGGATTTTTGAACCATAAAAATAAGTTGTGTCACGTACAATTCAAATCTTCATGCAAATGTAAAAAGGACCATCATTCAAAACGTTGTGAAAGGCAACACAGCAATTTTTTCAGTTACTTAGAATGGTTACATGAAATTACGTGAATTGGGGTCAATTCCATTTAAATTCCGTTGATTCAGGAAATGAATTCACATTCAATTAATAAAATCCAATAAAACTATTACTGGGGAAAATTTAAATAATGTTTTATGAGGATTTCAATGCGTTTCCAGAATCAACTGTATTAAAGTGGAACTGACCCCTACACTGATGTGAAAAGCAGCTTAAATATGTCACAAAAAATGGGGTGAGGTTTGGGGGGATCTTTCGACTCAAATTTTCGGTCACTCATCTTCTAAGTGACAGTTGATTGGTTTTATGGCTTCCAACCTCATATCCAGCAATTCCTTTTTAAAATTTTAAATCTAGCACTCTGATTACACAAATATAACTTTTTTGCCAAGCAGGTGTTTATTTTGTATGCTTTATAACCTTTAAAGACATTTTATGCTTCTGCAAAGATAGCTGAAAAATAAATGTAAGATATTGGTTATCTTTTCACAGCAGTGATTTTCTTAAATGTACAGTAATTAATCTTTGCTGCTGGGCAATCGTGATCCAGAGAGGAAGTAGGCTATAGTATACATTAATTTCCACATACACACAGCTAATTTCCCAAAATTATTGAACTTGAATAATAACAACAAATGTACAGTAGCACTGTATAAGTAACATAAAATCTGTAGATGTGTCTCAAGATGTATGTTTTCTCATAATGCAAAGCACTAAAATGCCTCATGGTGTAAATGATCACTTGACTTGCTTCATGGCTAAAATAAAAACAGTTCCGCAATTCCACCCAAGCTATTAAAAAACATAAAGAAAAAATTAAAAATATTAAGGCATTTTTGACATCTGATACCAAGAAATTATAGTTTGGAAGCCCTGGGGTATAAAAAAATGTTGGCATAGTGACATGGCATAAACACAAACATCTTTTCAATGGGAAAATAAATAAAAGAAAATAAGTTAGATAAAATTCTTAATTCTTACAAAATGATGGCTTTTTAAAATAGCATTTATGGTAGAAGTTAATTAATTGAAAGGTGGTTTTTATTTTAATTGGCAAATGAATTTCACTGAAGCCCACATGTGCCGTGCAGTTCCAGCCATCAGTTCATACTTACGTTATTTTTTATCAAGGCAATTAAATCAAATAGTCCCAAAGTAATACTTACAAAATAGCTCTGATTGCAAATCTGATCGATTTGCTTATCTGTGGAGCCCACTGTGAATATCAGGATTCAATTCCAGACTGTCTTCCACTTGTAAAACCATCTTCAACACTATGCAATCCTTAACACCATAGGCTACAAACAAGAAGCAATATGCTCTTCAAACTGTGGGCATGATGGCAGATTGGTAAAAGCTTTAGCCTGTGGTGTAACACTTAATTATTCCAAGAAACACATTAATTGTTTTTTTCCTCCATGTTTTTATTTTTAATTCACAGCACTGATCAAAAAGGAGGTATCAGAATATGGGTGGGGGAGGGGCATTCTATCTGTGACAGACACTGAAGAGGTCTGCGCATGAAAAATGAATGAATGAATGCGACGTGGGCGCCAAGGACAGAGCTCTGCGGGACCCTGCCCCGGGCCAGGGCCGGGCCTGGGTCAGACCCTCCCTGAACCCCGTGGCCCTGGGCCTGGCCTGGGTCAGACCCTCCCTGACCCCCGTGGCTCGGACACGAGCGGGGCCCAGAGACGTCCAAGCCCGGGTCAAGTGCGTCCATTCAGACGGGACGAGCCAGCAGACCGGGAGCGCCCACGCCTCCAAAGGGGACCGTCTAGACGCTGTCACTCTACCCAAATGTGGAGCTGGTATTCCCAAGGGGGCCATAATGCAATTGTTCTGGTGTCTGCGGCCTCCCCTCATTCCACAGCCAAATCCCAGGCAATTGCCACTCTCAGACACAGCAACCCCCAGAGTGAACGTGATGTTTTGCAGAACATAATAAAACTTAAAAATAACTCCCACTCCAAATTGCCTGAAACCATGTTTATGATATAATGAGGAATAACTAACGAATAAAATGAATTTTAATGACGTGTTTTTATACCATTTTAATGTTCCATCTAACAACGTTCTGTATAAAAATGTTTCACTGCTCATCACAAATGCTGATGAGACCTATTTCCAAAATGCAATGTTTAACATAATTTAGCTTTGATTGAATTAAATTGTGACCCCTTAAATACATTCTTATTTTTTTTTATAGATGTAAGAATGGCAAGATACATATCCCGATGAACAAATTAGGAACATAAAACAACAAGAATGTAAAATTCAATTGGATCCATATTTTGTAAACAATGAACTGCAAATATTGCGTCTATGCGTGTACGTTGGTTAGGCTGATATTCACATGAGCACTAATATAACTTTTTTGTTGCATCCCCATTGTGAGTCAGACACCATGTCACATTGGAAATAATGGAGCAAAACACTGAGCTATACACCAATTACCTCCTTCCAGAGCGGTGAATTACAGCGTAGCACACAGCAACCACCGCAAATCAACTCCGTCAACTTTGAGTGTGTGTGTGAGTGTGTGTGTGTGTGTGCGTGCGTGCGTGCGTGTGTGTGTGTGTATGCGTCTGTGTGTGCATGTGTGTGTGTGTGTGTGGGGGGGGTATATTGTGACTTAGTAATGAATAATTGGCTGGAGGGGCATTGTGGTTTTCGGACAGGTGCGAGACAGTCTTATTAGATGGCCATTAGCGGACGAGACAGGAAGAGACCACTCGTATTCAATGACCCCCGAGGGAGCACGGGACCGCACCCCCAGTGCTCTCCGGCGGTGTCACACGAATCCGACACCGGCAACCTTACATGCAAATACGAGTGTGAGAAACTTTGGCTGAGCCGGAGAACAGCTCTCCTTCAAAAAAACGTTCCCGAACCACAGCAGAGAACAGCTGAGCAGACAGCTGACCACAGCCATCTCTGCATCAGTAACGCAGGCCTGAGGCCGCCTGCCTGTTCCACTGCACCGCTACACAGGTAAACAGTCACCGAGTCATTGGCATTGTGTACTTTGCAAGCTGGTGTCTCAACGGGCAAAAAAGCAGGCTGAAGGGCACAGGGGAATTGTCTTACGCACTTTTCATTCCCCTTCCATGGTGTCTGATGGTCTGATAATTTTATCGCTACTTCAGATTTGGAAAAACTCTCTCTGACGAAAGTAGATTAATAAAAAGCATCAAAACAACAAAAAGCCAACGTGGAGACAACAGAGACATACCGAAGTTTCTGCGTAAATCTGTATGAAAGTATGAAAGCCATGGGGTACAGTCATGATAATACTGGTTCATTTGAAGATGGAAGCTTGTCTGTCTGTCTGCCTATTACTTTATCAATCTGACCGTCCTTATTTCAAATTATCCAACCCCTTAGATGCCAGTAAATTTTTAAAGTTCTTACAGATCCCTGACTAACCAAAATGTACAAACTATAATTTTTCTTTCTCTGAATATTAGTTCAGATAAAAGCTTCTTTTAAAACTGTCAGTGATTTACCAGTATCTAAAGGTTTAAAATCTACCAAATAAAGTGCCATCCCTCCATGTACTTCCTCAAACTTAAAGCAGTAATCCAGACATTTATTTTCCTACAGAAAACTGTGACATCTCAACAGTTTTCACTCTAACCATAACATCTTCAATGACAGGTTCTACTGCATACCTTCACTAAAGCAGCTGGCCAGACCAACTGCCCATCTGTTAAACACCTGCCTGCCTCCTGCAAGCTGTTCCTCCATAACACTCCCCGCTGTTAAATACTGTACACATTTTACACACAAGGGTACATTATATTACGTCCTGAAATTGTTTCCATTTACGCAAAACGTGGACTGCACATTATGGCAATGACATCACTGCCCAAAAGGGGCTTGTGGGCAAAACGCTCACTGCAATACGCATTCCATGGTTACACAGCACAGGGTTACACTGTACAAAGACCATCAATATTTCACTCATGACCTAAGAGGGTCTCTAGAGACCACACTATTTCCTGGAACACCGGGAAGAGGACTGAGTCACGTATTTCGTAAACATTTGCCCTGGGACAATACTACGGCGTAGGGGAACCACGGCGACCGGGTTTGGAGAGAAATGCAGCCTCCGGCTCCTCATGGAAACATCACCGTCCGGATGGTACACGCCTTCCCAAGTCAGAACAGCTCGGTCAGACAGGCCAGAGTAAGGCCTGACCCACTGCAGCTCGCGTTAGCCTCCTTACACATTTCACATTTCTACTGTGCAGCTAGACCTCACCTGCAGCAGGCAATGGAGCATGCGCCATTTTTAGAATATTTTAATCACATTAAAACTACCAGCAGGAAACCAAATCACTGCTGCTTTTTCCATTAACAGGCGAAAACCTGCAGTTGTGTGAGACACAGTATATCCATCTTTAAGAGGCATGATTTGACAGATTTCTTTGTGATATTAAGTGCATAGAACATTATTTAAATTTTTGTCAAAAGAAGACAAGTTCATTGAAAAAGTCAATAAAATCATGAAAGCAATAGGTAACTGTATAAGGCATAAATAAAAAAACATTCCACACTGTATTACTTCAGAACTCTAAGACAAGATACATATCAGGAACTTTCTGCCAGATGTTGACGAGACAAGTTGTGGCAAATAGGTTGGTTAATATAGGGTTATACAGAATTTCAGTTAACATTATTAAATAATATGGTGCACACATTAGTCTGCCACACTATAACCATCTAATTAAAGCTAAGATAATCATTACATATTTTATCTATAGAACTTCATTTTCAAATCAGTTAAAGATTAATGTGTGTAGAAAATGTAGTTTTAAAAGCTCTAAATGTCTACCGTCTACACTATTTAGAAAATGTTATGATGGGTGAAAAAGACATGTGAAGGTATACCATTTCAACTGTGGTTGTTCATAATTCTAATAAGGAGTGCTACTGTTAGCAAGGGGATTTATGTTTTATGAAAGCATGACAAATTAGACAAGCTGAAAGTTTATATCACTACCACAAATACATCAAATAATTTACTTGCTGTAAATCTAGTTAAAATATGTGCAGATGTACTGATAAGGTTGTTAGGCTCAAATAAGATTTTAGGTTAAGTTAAAAGCTAAACTCAATTTTCGACCACTGTAGAATCAGCAAATAAAATTGCACCAATATATGTTTCAATATATGTGTTCTACTGCACATTTGGTTTTATATTATATAATGTCTGCCTATAACAGTGATTGTTAAACAAAAATAAAGTGCTCAATTTCTAACAAACCAGGTTTTGATCAATGCTTATTGCAATTATCACATTTCCTAACATTTCCCATTTAAAAGGTGTTGGCCATTTTGTATTGTCAATACAGAAGAACTAGCAATCTTCGTGTTCTGGCATACTTTCATACACACGTGATATTATTTGGAATCCTACAGAATCTTACAGCAGAGACTGCATGAAAACAGAACTCACACAGGGTCAGATGGAAAAAAAAGCCTGTCCGCCCAGCTAGCTGGCAAGGAACAGCGAGGACTGACGGTAGAAGAAACAATTAAAGCAAAATTTCTGCACAAAGGCTTTGACAGATGCAGAGAGAAACACTCTGGTCCATGTATACAGCTGACATTAGCTAATACTTTGGGAATGGGGGAGGGAGTGGTGCATTTTTACATCGGAGAAGCTTTTATTCTTCGCCACACAAACGTGACGCTTTTTCTGAAGGTGATTGTACGAAAGTGTTAGCAGGGCCAGCATAAGAAAAATAGAGTAGAATTTCTCACTCACTGAAGTATGTATGTGTGTGTGTGTGTGTGTGTGTGTGTGTGTGAGAGAGAGAGTGCGTGTGTGTGTGTGTGTGTGTGTGTGTGTGAGAGAGAGAGAGAGTGTGAGAGTGTGTGTGTGTGTGTATGAGAGAGAGTGTGAGTGTGTGTGTGTGTGTGTGTATGCGTACAAAATTAATTTGTGTTAGTCTGAATTTGTTTGTCCAAATAAAAACAGAAGAGAAGTGGTTAATATGCAGCCTACAGCCGCTGCTGCAATTTGTCCCCGCCAAGTTCAGACTGTTCCATTCTGAGAGTTAGACATGGCTGAGAGGTTTTCACGTTCAAGTTGGAGGACAGACCGCGGGCCGGTTCAACTGCCAGCCTCTTGCTTTTCTACAGGCCCTCCTCGGTGTTGTTGATATTCGTACATTTCAATTGAGGAGGCCAGAGACTGCAGCTGCCCGTCTTGCACGCATGAATAGGGGAGACTTTCTTTTTTCCTTTTTTTTGGGGGGGGGGGGGGGGGTGGGTGGGCGGTGTGTGGAGACGCAGTGAATGCTTTCCCGATGAGAGATGAGGCATATTGAAAACTATATTAAATTACCCTGATTAAGAATTTAGCCACGAACAGGGGAGCTGTGGAGGATCTCTATAGGCAGGCCTGGGGGCCATTCATCCCGGGAGCGCGCGGGTCAAAAGGTTCCCCAAGTTCACAGGCTCCGGGGCTTTGTTATGCTAACGCTCGATCTCAAATCAGCGGCCCGACGGAGCATGAAACAGAAATGATTCCTTGAGAACTTTCAGTAAGTTGTCATCCCGAGTCCCGCCAATACCAGCGCCGGTTTGAATCTGAAAACTTTTTTTGTCAGGAAGAGGGGGGAAAAGAACCCTTGGTGCTAATGAATACCTCGCCCCGGCTAACTACCAATAGAGTTGACTCTCTCCAGACTCGTAATTCAGCGAGTCTGAAGTGGATTGTTTTAGAACGATAAAGACACTTTGTCCTCTGGTTTGTGCAGGAAAAAATTAAGTGTGCAAAAACAGAAGCTACGGTTCTCTATGGCCGTTTCAGACTTTAAATGAAAATGCACAAAATATGTGTAGCAAACATGTCCAAATGCGATCGCAGAAATCCTGCACAAAATCAGGTCTGTGAATTTTGTCACAAAATAAAATGGACTGCAATCTGTAATTCTCTTAAAAGATGGCGATTTCTAAGCATGTCCTGCTGTTTTATAAGCTTGAAAGGGTATACAATTGACAGTTTAATCAACTCCAGAGAAATGTGGATACATTTTAAATAATTGCACTGTTAATTTGATGAATAGTGATTCAATGTTGGAGATATTTTATTAGTATATCCAGTACGATAATTGAACAAGATAGCTGATATTTGTGACTACTCTCCATAGAAACAATCTAGGTGACAATGTTGTGTTATCATTATTTTTACAGGCACACTGAATGCTTTTACATTACAAAATAATTATATAAAAAATTATATAATTATATAAAGAAATGTTATTATCAATTATCAAGTCATAAAATAATCACAGAGAAAAACCATTTGATTGTTTGAAGGAAATTTCATAAATATTTTCAAAACCAATGTCAAATAAGGTCCAAGTAAAGAAAAAATGCTGGATTGTTTTTTAAACATTACAAAATGTAAAAACATTATTACAGTATGTGACAAGTAGCCTATATAATAACAGTGGCATTATAAGTCTGTTTCTAATTAATGAAATTTAGAAACAGACCTATGAATTAATTTAACTTGGCAAGAAGACCATATAGACCTATATCACTTGCATTGTACAACAAACATTTATCAAATATTCTGTCAAAATACACATCAAAATAACATATATTGTTAGATCATAACTGGTTTTAATAAAATAAATCATTTAACAGTAGCATAATGATAATAAAGGATGTATAATTTTCTTGTTTTAATGACTTACTAAGCATTTTATTAAACATAATTCATACCACACAATGAAAAGGAATGTCATAATGTCTATTTTTATTTCCATATTATACTGTACTTCTTCTAGCGAAATCTAAACTTATTCTGAAACTTATTTGTAATGTTGAATAAATATCTGATAGTACTATTCTAAAAATGAAAAACTGCAGCTTTTTCTATTGTTAATTTGTTATTCATCAGCCCAGAAATACATATCTACAACAATTACAAAATAATGTATTTTCCTCAGAGAACACCTCTGCAACAAGAATTTCATTTATAAATTTTCAGTTCAAAATTATGTTCCTCCAAAAAATAAATACATAAATAAATAAATAAATGACATAATTTTACAGTCATCGGTGACATAAAAGAATCTAAAACAGGCCTGCAAAAATTCATGAAAAATTTATGAGGGATCAAAGGTCAAATGTCACTGAAACAATTTTAACCCCTTGGGTCACAAGTTTAAAGACCAAAGGCTTGTAGTATAATGTAACCTTTGGCCGGATATGGATTTCTAAACACAAATTACACTAAAACATGTTGCTCCTTATGAATCGCATTCAGTTACACAATTCATCTACCTTTGTAATAACTAATACATTAAATAAATAACAGATAACAAATTAATAATAATAATAGGCCTGCACAGATATCACTAGATATCACTACACATATACAGACACAATAAAAATAATATTATACTCTATGTTCTTATATTTTGTGAAATATTTTCAAATACTAATCTACACATTTTTAGCAGTTGTACACAAATTCACTGAATTAAACTTACCCAAACAAGCACTAAAATAACATATGGATATTACGAACAACATTTTTCAAATGTTGGCCAATATTGTCTTTAAATGATAAATAAATAATTGAGATATGGCACGGTAATAATAATAATAATAATATTATCCAGACGTAAGCCTCCTTGTACATTCCAATAAGCCACAATCCTCACTCACCTTTATTTGACATTTTCAACTAAAGGGAAATCCATTGTTTATCAAAAAATATAAAAGATATTTCCCGCACACGATAGGCAAACGTACATTCTCCTAACCACCATGAGTCCTCCATTTAAAGAGACTTAATGACCATTCTGATTGCGTTTCCAACTAACAAATAATTTACCAGAGCCTGCCTTGCATTTCATTAAAATCTCATTAAATTATCTGTGGTCCAATGGAAAATTCTGTGTTGAACGGCCAAGATTCACATCCATGCTAATCATTTATTTTAAAGGAAAATGTAAAATTGAAAGGACTGCACTGGACGAATTATGGAAAAGTGGAGAAATTACACTTTCTGAAATTACAATAGAGACACAGAGAAGCCATTATCACATAGTTAACACAAATGAAATGGGTTTATCCTGCTTTCCTGCAATCCATTACACACCTCTCGACAAAACTAGTTTCACAATAAAAGTCGATTCTTTGTAGCATTTGTGTCCTTTCAAGCTTTCATTTTATTGTGATGGTTGACGCATGAATTTTAATCTCCTAGTCAGTTTCTACAGACACTTGTACCCTGGTCTTTCAATGTAGCTTAATATTTATTTTTCCTTCAGATATGAGAGAAAAATAGGTGATCACTCAGTATTCTTGCAGAGTTTACTGCTAGTGCTCAATCGTAATGTAGGTTCCTAGCAGGGCTACATGCTGACCTCCAGATATGGGTCAATAGGCTGTGGTAATTTCCCAGATGCAATAGTCCAATAGGCTTGCTTTCACAGAGAAAGGTCCACTTGGAGTCACCATAACAATTTGAAATTCACAACAAATGGTCAGTTTTGATCAATATTTACAGATCGGTTTACATGAGTGAGCAGTAAAAGACACTGGCATCCAGTCTGACATGCAAAGCCTGCAGTACGAAGAACAAAGCCAGACATTCATTCAAGGCCTCGTGGTTGTGTATGTCAAGCACACTGGTGAATGCTTCTACAGCAAGCAGATTTACAGCAATGCAAATCAGCATTATACATCTGTAACCCACCACCGTCCAACGCAATCTTAATACCAGCTAGTCTAAAGGGATGATCATAATGATGCTGCATAAACATTATGTATTTACTTGGACAGTAGGTTGTGCAGTAAGAATCATTATAATGAATTAATATTAAATTATTTCTCTAAAACACTAAATTAAAAGAAGTTAAAACCTCCAAATCTCCAAATTTATGTTTGAGAAGAGGCTAGACAGGTCGCATTGAAAGCAAAAAAACTATTTTCAGGTTTCAGGAAAGCTTGCATGGCGAGCCGTCGACCTGAAAGACAATGGTCTAACCTAACCGGCATCTGCCTGAATAGATAGCTGTGGCGCAGAAAAAAACTGTAAGCCTGCTGGGCCCCTCCCTCTTCATTAAAACGCCCCATTGAAGCAGAGCGTTGGGGTGCAAGGGGAGGAAAGGTGGGCAGGTTCTCAGGAGGGGTCAATGTGACCCAATATGCCATTAAAGTTCAGCGTTAGCAACATGGCAACATAAACAACAGCAACCAGCTGGCGACAAGCAGTCCAGTAACACGTTATAAGTGGTTAGTTCAACGGTATCTCATCATTTTAAAAAATGGGCTTAAACTCATAAAGTGAGGTAAACTGGTGTACAGAACAGCCCACGTTATTTTTTAACTTTTTATTGAATTTATTTTCAACGTAAGAGAATTAGCATCTTGTTGTTTACTCAGTCCATTAACTGAGCTATGCATGCATGCCCCCCACTGCCATCTGTGGGCTTCCTGGATTAGTGAAAACAGCACCTTTGTACAGGCTAGCACAACAGAAGGGCTCGTTCGTGGAGCATGTATTTGTGAATTTTGTTACAAAGTGATCACCCTGAAAGTCAGAGAAGACTAATGCAATACAAAAAAAATCAGTAAAGTCAATTTCAAGCCCTTGTTTTTTTAATGCAGGGTGTAGGTTCACAAAGCAAAATCTAATTTCTGTTTGCAGTAATTGTTTCCAGTAATTGTCTAATCAATCCTGTAATATGCACATGATGTAGAGCGCTAGGAGACAGCTGGGGCAAACTGATACCCGCATCGCAGGAAGAGGCAACCCACGTCCAGCGATACTGTGTAGTGACATCACATCACTTCCATTATCGTGACGGACCTATGACCTGCTATGAGAACCACACTTGTGGTTGAACTGTCTGGAACTGCAGGGTTCTCCAGACCACACATTCTAGGACCACAATGAACCATCATTAATGCTTTACTATTTTTTGCATAATCAAAAACCTCTTTAAATAGGGTTAGTGGAGGGAATGCAGAGGATGATGTGGCATGACTGTTATGAGCTATTATGGCGGTTGGAACCATATGAACCCACCAGAGCAGCTCATCGAGTCCAACTCGTGCATGGGAGAGATAAAACTGGCGAAAAGCTGAAAACGGGTTACAAATATAGCTTCCGTCTATTTATTAAGCTGAATGTTAATTATATAATATAATATATTATATGATATATATAATGCAATGTATTGTTATAGGCTGAAAAGCACGATGCTCAAGATTCCCTATCTTTCCTCTTGGATGATCCCAATTCTGATCATTTGTTTTCTACTTTACACTCATAAGCTGATTTATAACAAGGACTTGATATGCACCACTGAGCAGCTGAGTTACGCCCAAAAAATTGATGATCCAAGTGAAACAAACAGATGACAGCATGGATGTAATGGCAGTTAATGAGTGCTTCTTAGCTTAAACTATTAAAAAAATGTATTTTCATGTTTATTGTTAACTTAATATAAATAATGGTATGCAAAACCATACAAAACTGCATTGGTTAAGTTCAAGGGTCATCAAAAAGGGAAGAATGCAAACGACGAACTGAGTTAGAAACGTTACATGTTTAGCACACAGAATAAAGTAATTTTTCACTGCCTTTATGCAATATATCTGAACAGTGAGAGAGCTTTACAATTTATAATGTTCACTGGTAAGAGCATTCCAAAAGTAAATGTAACAATTTGTCTAAGCATATTCAGCTTGTGGCATTATTATACTATAGCAGTATATTTGTCCTTCAGAAATTAAGAGCACAATGAAGATGACAGGACTGAGGAATTGACACCTGGATTAGAGGAGGACAGGTACATCACTTTTGAAGCAGAGAAGTTTTAGACATGTTAACTCAGAAATAGCAGATCAGAGCTCAGAGCAAACAACGGAATGCACTTCCATTTCTGGCATGCAATCTGTCAATGATTCAACCTTGTGTTGTCAATTCCATACTCCTACATGGGAATAAAAAGAAAAAAGAGATGTGTTTGCAGTCATTTGTTCTACACCTCCTGCTGAGGTCTAACGGTCTTTGTGCCAGCGCGGTTTATTCTGAGGGCTACATAAGGTGAATATTGGGAGTGCTTGTTTCTTTTCATGAATGGAATATGAAAATACACAACTTACGATACAATTACAGCATTGTTAAAACTGATATGTTCCCCACCATGCATAACACACACAATCTATTAAACTACATGAACTAATGAACTAAATAACTGTTTAATTTTTAATACATGAAGTGTGTAGCGCTGCTTTGGTTACTTTCCCACACGCATTCAGCAGTCCTTTTGTTGTGACTAGCACTGTACACTTCCCTTTGTCTCTCTACGTTCCACTCCTCAACAACAGCACAACACCCCTCGTCTGTGCCTCTTAAATATGTGTCAGCTGTCTCATTAGCCTCCTCAGTAAGAGTCCAGATGACAGGCAGCTGTACAGGATTTTACTTGCTACTTGGGAAGTGGAGTTCTTTCAGAAATTGAATGTCAAGCATGGAAGTATACAGCTGGATATATATAGGCCTACAGGTAAAGTACCATGCTCAAGGTGTCCTACCTGGGAATCGAATCTGTGACCTTTAGGTTACAAGACCAGCTCCTTACCCATTATACTACACTGCTGCCCGCCCATGGACTGGGGAACCAAAAAAAACCAAACACTTACACCAGAAAGAGAGACAGTACATTACTGTGAGATGCTGCAGTTGACTGTGCAAGGCTATGCTGTAGCAACCAATCATGCCGCTTGCGCCGGGCTCTCAGTGGTTGCAGTAAACTTACAGTGAAGTATACTATACACCGTTGGAAAGCTTATACTGCCCTGCACTGGATAAAAGAGTTATCAATCAAACCAAGTCAAACTGAAGAGAGTTACTAAGTTGTAAAAAGCAAGTGGGTTTGTGCGTGGCCAATTTAAATGCCCCCGCTTTATATTTGCACGTTTATTTCTCAAGCAGATTGTTCAAGAATAAATAACTACTGAATCTTGAAAGGGACATCTGTACGTGTAAAATCAATAATAAGATTGAATGTTTATTTAACAACTCAGTGAGCTGTATTTTTTCACTGCTGTATTGGCATATCTTTGGGCTAGTGTTGGCATATGTTGTTTCTACAAGGGAATACAATTTTTTGGTGGTGAAAGAATATTTTCATGAACTCAGGCACTATTGTGTCATGCTTAGCGGGGGTATAGCCTACTTGCAGATGAGAAGGCAGGGAGGGGGTGTGTGTTAAATGGACAAACTACATGACAATGATGGCACTTAATGTAGACGCTCTGTATTTGGCATAGGCCCAGTTGCTTTGTATCATCTACTAATAAAGGGGGCTCCATAAATTTCACATTTCCATGTGACACAAACTTTTAATAACCACATTCTCTTCAGATGACAAGATTAAAAAACTAAGTTAAGTTACATGAAATTATTTATGAAACAATGGGTAGCACTGCTTTGGAATAGAGGATATGAGCTAAGATAGCCAATATTGTTTGGTGTAACTAGGCCTCATTTTGAAATCAACAATTTTAAGGGCAGGCCCATTTGCAAGTTTTAATGAATGACTTAAACGCAGTGCTTTGTATGAGTTTTGGTACATTTTTGAAAACGTGTTTTTGTTCATCGGTAGATAGTGTACTCTTAAGTTCTGCCAGAGCAATCATCCCTGAAAGGTTTTGCTGAAATCGTTCTAAACCGCAGTGAAAGAGCAACAGACCCAAGTTTCGTCTTTTTTGTGCGGTTCCTCAAATACACGTTATTTGATTTGTATTTTGCCAGGCCAGCACCTCGTGATAACTCGCTTTTTACACACAGGCAATCTTGAGGCGAATCTCTGCAGGCCAACTACCAAATGCAAAATAACAAACTCAATGCAGTATGACTGAATCACTGAACAGCCGACATTTTTTATAATGACAGCAGGAAATTCAAATAATGCACATAAAACCCTCTCTACTTCTTATCCTAAAACTGAGAGAGCACAAATGCAAAATGAAACGAAACTGTTAACGTACCCCACAGCCTGCAGTTAGTTGCGTGGAAGAAGGCGTTTTCCTGGTGAATTAATCTCTTGTCATTCCGCTCAATTCTGAATTTCCTTGTCAAATCCCTCTTGAAGAAACGCTCAAATGGCCATTGCGTGTATGTAGCGCAGGTGGCAAGAACAGTTGTACAGGTGCTTGCACACTCCTCGAACTTCCTCAAACAATCCAAACGTTTGCGGTATTTTGAATGTTAGGAAAAATGGAAGTGGCACAGAGCTGCACAGTCCCGAGATAAACGTCGCATTGGCCATATATAGGCCTATCATTACCTTTATCATTCGTTTCCTCCATTGTAATATCAATGTTTCTTCAGCGTTGGAATACTAGTGCGATCTGGTAATATTACTGCAATTTGACCTTTCAACGCCACCATGCTGACTACTGGATGTGGGGCCTCAGCCAAAGATAGGCTACTTCCCCTCAAGGGAATCTTTGCCTCAACATTTCCGCTAGTCAGTGACATAGAGCCAATGTAATTTCACAATGAAATCCGTTGCGTCCTATACTGATTTACTGCGGTGTCAAATCGTACATGGACACGTGCTAGCCCCTTCAATTCACCTATGCTTACTGTAATGAGGCTGCTCTGTTGATTTAGTAGGCTACTTAACTTCAAAAACAAACAGAAGATTTAAAAAATAATGTGAAAACCTTTAAAAAAGCATGACCTGGAGAGAAGTTAGTAGAGATTACCGGCTAATGACTCTTCAGGTGTTACTGTTTGGTGCAATTATTACTCAGGAATGGCCAACTAGCTCAGCTGAAGATATCCTATCACTTGATATTGCTTGCACGATGACTGGGGGAAGTGATTTTGCAGAAGTGAACAGAAGTGTCCTGCCTGTTTGATTTGTGACAATTTAACATGATACTCTGCCATGGAGACCATGGGACAGAATCAAATAATGCAGATAGAGAAATGGAATATGGAAATCACAGCACCGTCACAATTTTTTTATTTTTTATTATCTTTTGGCTAGTATATATTTAACATCAATAGAGGGGATGATAAAAAGTACATGTCGTACCATGTTTAAAAAAGCAATCCTGACATAAAATACAACAAAATAATGACCACTAAACGATGCAGCTAAATGAGGCCAATGACAAACTGCAGAGTGTTTGACCTGTTCAGTGTGGCACAAATGGCCCTATGAAACCACTCTGTTGACTGTTATCACCCACCATAACTACAATAACAAGGGAACAGGATGACTACTTTCTAAGAAGTATTCAAGCACCTCATCTTATAACTGTTGGCCTATGTTGCTTTAAGTTTGGGTGTCACCTCCAAAGAGAAGCACCTGATCAAATGGGTGCAGGTACTTGAATCAATCAAAGTGATCGCCAGAATGTGTACATGCAGGTGTCTAATGCATGGAAAAAAAACTTACTACAGGTTTTATCATCAGACCTTTAAATGACAAAAAAAAATTAGTCAGATATGCCATGTGTGCAAGTGTCTCGTGTTTTAGCTGGTTAGCTTGATTTTTTTGAGCATGAAAAAAATATTTCCCAAAATAATGTCTTAATCAACGATAAATAAATAGATAAATAAATAACAAAACAAAAAACAAAAACGTGATAGCACATTGGTAAACATTCTTTTTAAAATTTAGACTAGCATTTGAATAATTAGCTCAAACATTGTGCTAAATGCTGAAAATTTGGAAAAGATTCAAATATGGAAGTGACAGGTATGACATGTTCTCTCACTGCAGCTGTGCTGGAAGTTGTAACTTTGGAGACACTGAAGGCCTGTACCACATAGTTTTTTATGACTTAAAGCTAAAAAAAAAAAAAAAACTGTTCTAAACTCATTATTTTTAACAAGATGTAGTTACTGTGATTTTGCAGTGTCGTAGACGAAGCTCTAGAGTCGCACATTGCCCTCAGCAATGTCAGGCATGCACTCATTTACAGTTAGCGGTGACTCCAGACAGATTACTCAGCTCTCTAGGTGGGACCAGATTTCTTAAACAGATCTCCCTGATTGGAGCATGGCCCTCCACCAAACTGAGGCAGTCCAGTTGTTGGGCAGGATATCATTCATCTTGGGATACAGGACCCAAGCCACCAAGGATGATCTCAGGGGAATGTTTAACTGCTCTTGGTTCCTTCAGCTGGTTGGATGAAAACAGTTGAACTTGAAAGGGTGGCGGGCAGTCCCTGCTAGCTTCCTCCCCTCCCTCACCTCCTACATGAGGATGTTCCCGAGAAGGTATTGACTCTGGGCTTACAACCGTACTGCACACTGCAGCCAGCAGCCAAATCATCACATCAGCCTGGAACCCCTGCCATGAACCAGCGATTTCAGGTGCCCTGCTGCTTTCGCAAAAATGCCAGTTTGCCAAATCTCAAATCCACAACACTTGGGGGGTAGGATTTTTCCCCCTATTCCTTGTGCAATCTGTTCTCATTATCAGCTGTGAAAGATAAGGCAGGTGCAATAGTGCTGGTAACAGCAGTTACCAAATTCCCTTCCCGATACAGGAATCCTAAAGGTCATACTTGCTTGAGAGAAGGTGCCGTTTTCATGCACATTTCTTTTCCTTGATTACCGTATTTGTTCTTCCCATACGGCTCTGTGTGGTTCCGGAGCTTGACAGTAAAGTTCTTCTTTATTGTCATGCAGAGGCAAACGCAAATCTCATCTGATTCCTAGTTGTGTATTCTGCAACACCCAGCCAGGTTAACTGAGAGTGATGGTGGATCTTGTGGGGATTTGGTGTTTCCAGTGTGGCAGGAGGCAGTAATGACATATTGGAAATGCCAATATGCACTACAGCCTGCCTGCCTTACATGAATTATGCACTTGAAATGAGTTTCTGAGACAACTCTCTTCTGTAGGTGCCATGGATAATGCACACAATGCCAATATTTTAAACATGTCTACCTTTTTGTCTTTTGAATCTCCTTTGCTTTTTTGGTTCTGCTTATTGTTGTACATGCCTTTTAGCCTCTGATTTTTGTAAAAATCTTAGTCTGACAATGGTATCAAGATTGAAATCTTGTTTATTAATTATGTAATATTTAGCAGGAAGCAGTGTGAAAACGCTTTCTTACATTGTATTCAAAAGAACATGGTAGGTCTATAGGATTTAGGCCTGGATTCAGTTCACAATGTGCTTCTGCCTTAACATTGAATTAGGAAGTTAAACAAGTGCTTAATGTGATGCTGTTTTTTAAAGTGATTTTAAAGTGTTATAGGGCAAGTTAAAGGAAAGACTAGCTTACAAACCACACTCAGTGTCCTGAATTCAGTGTGTTAAAAGGCATCTGCATGATGACTAAATAGATGAATATTTATTGTGAAAATAAAAATAATGGTCTGCTGGTTCTTGGATTATTTGGGCTTTCAAGTTTCTGCAATTGAAAATGTAGTAAACCTTGAAAACTAAGCCCATTCATTGAATTTTAATGTATGGTCTTATAACTGGCCTATAAACCTACTGTTAGTGTCAAACTCTTAGACACCAAGCATAGCAAGGTTTGTTTTTCCCAGGGGAGCAGTGCAATGCAAGATAATAATCACATAAAAGTGATTATAAACCCAAGCTGTCTGCAGGGCTGTTGCTCAGTAGTGCTGTGTACTGCTGGCTGCGACAGCTTGTAAAACTTCACAGCTCTTAATCTATGCTTCAGGCCCGTTACAGTTCCTCTGGCAACTCCAGTTTCAGCCGCATAAAGGTGCGACAGCTTGTTTTTACCTTTCATTTCGATCGTGTTAACAGAAAACGTTAAAACGTCACTCTGTTGCTCATGGTGGCTATAGCGCGATCGTAATCTTGAAGCGATTATAATCATGGTTCGGCATGGCGCGGAATCTATGTGAAGGACAGGAACGACGTGAGGTCAGTTACAGGTGGTGTTTTACAGCTAGCTGTTTTCGCTGGAATGGTAAGCGTGTGTGTGTTTAAGCGCTTGTCCGCTGGTGGCAGTTGGGGATGCATCAGCCCCGCACTGTGTCTGCTTCTCCCTGTGATCAGTGAACATCAGTTTGGAGATTAGTGGGCTCAGTGACTGGGAGGACGGTCTCAGCTCTCGTACTGGCACACCATAATTAGCCTGTTCCGCCTGTCACACGGGCAGACTGCCAGTGCGGAGACAGTGTCAGAGAGTCGCTAGGTGTCTGGAAGATTTTCTTATTCTTATCTTCAAACTTTTTATTTTACATTAAAAAACGATGGCGCTTTCAGCAAATATTTCAGCCTAAATGGTGGCTCTGTCTGGGCTACTGTATATGGTAAAGTCTATCAAAATGGTGTGTCACTTTTGGCAGGTCCCCATTAAAGCATTCTGTCACCATTTTCTACATCAGCACTTCCAAGCTGGTGTGAAGAGACTCCCTTCAAGGCAGCTGTGCTTGTGCCATTTTCTGGGATTTGAGAATCACTTGTTCAAGGGAGTCTCTTGTGCTGGGGTTTTATTTCCCATATACTGTATTTTTCATAATTTATTTATTTATTTTTTTCAAAATATGTAAGCTTTTACGACATTCTTCTCGGTTTTATAAACTAGGCCTTGAAGAGCACAATGTTGCTCCCAGGTGGTGTCCAGGGAAGCACAGCTGAACACAAGCCTACTCCGGTTGCATTTCAGGCGCATCAGCTCTGGATTGCAGGCCTACTTCAGGTGAAAGTCATTGTCACTCAGCAAAATAATACGGCCAGCAGGGTGTGTTGCTGAATGGTCATTCTGAAGAGGAGTTGACCTTCATATCCTCATGCGGCTGGGTCCTTGACCGTACAGCTGGGCCCTCCAGCATGCAGGGACTTATTTTTATGAAGTGAAAAGACACAAATGCAAGAAACAAATGCTTTTGTGTTGTTTCATTTCAAAATAAACAATGTGTGTTAACACAGTCATTTTTGTAACACCTTTATCTTAACACAGGCCATAGATTGGAAGAAATATTGTAAAAAAAAAACTCCAGATCATAATGAATGGCTCATTGATTCTGAGGTTGTTTGGCTAATCCAAATCCATTTGCACTGTGCTATTGCACAGTTGTTCAATTTTCCAGTCTTATTGTTTGATAAATGTATAGGTACGCCACTCATGTTGAAAGAGTAACACCTCAAAAACTGGGCCTTATTGTATTCTCAGATATACATACCACTGATCTGTCTGCTTGCTGGCTCCTCTGCGCATTTCGCATTTTGGACAGGCACATGCCAGAACTTTACAGAATTTTTGCAATAATAATTTCTTATGTTTTTTTGGCACTTTAGGGATGTCAGTATACATCTGGACAAATATTTTCACAAGCATAATTGCACTGTAATGGGATCGTTAACATTTGCGGTGCACAGTCTGTCTAATTGGTGATCAGCAAATTATTATTATTATTATTTTTACAGACGAACATGACTGGACGCGCCTTTTCAGTGTTGTGCTAAAATATTCGCTGTCGCTTATTTCCTCCCACCAGGGCGTGATTGGTGTGCAGCCACTGGTTTCCATGGTGATGGCTGGTGTCATTCAGAATATTATACCTCGCTACTCTTTTTTTTTTTGTTTTTGTGAGATGGCTGCTCAGCAGCAGCAGGTAAGGAAAAATTGCCGGACCTGTTTTGGGCCCTAACTATTCTTGCTTGTGCTGTGCTGCTGTGGCACAAACACTTATCTGCCAGTGAATTAACTATCCTAAAGACATGTGAATCCACCTACTTGGCTCACATGAGAGCAGCTCATTACATTACTTAGCTATGAGGGATTTAAAAATTTCACCATTGGGACAAAGATCCGATGGCTATCATCAAATATCAGGACATCCCTCAAGACAGAAGGAAAATGAATGCCAGTCTCATTTTTCTCTCATTAGAATGTATATGTTTAACAGTAAACAGCTTTTCTGAACATGCTTAATAATTAATCAGTGGTTGTTTTAGGGTGTTACAATATTTTCAGTAAAGTCTCGTGGAAGCGAAGCCTTAATCATGGCTCCACAAAGTTCCTTAATTAGGTTTTTCATTAATAAATAAACAAACATGAAAAACAAAAACAGCCCAGTTGCCTAAATCCCTGCTAGCCTCATATGTTGTTTGTGACATTTTGTTTTTCTAAGAAATTTAAGGGGGTTGTGCAAATTTATGGTCTTCAAAGCACTGAAAGGCAGCTTTTAAGTTTGTCTCAGGAGGAAGAGAGTTGGGACTTTGAAATCTTCTTTCAACTCTTTTATAGATTGTATTGACAAAAATTTAGAATGCTGTGACAAGCACTTTTGTAGAATAAGGTGATGTTTTTTTTTTTCTTTTTTTTTTTTTTTAAATCCTGGTGGCAAACCAAGCCAAAACATTCCAAATGAGAAGAAATGGGTTCTTGTCAGATAGAACTAGAATGAGTTTGCATTTACAGTCATGATTTTTCTGGAGGTATGTTGAACATGCATGCAAATGTACCTTCCTCCCCAAATGTTCCTTTTATAATATGCATGTGTCTTTATGAAATAGAAGAGATTACATAAGTGTCTTCCCCAAGCATTTGATTGGAGCTTAAACCCACCCATGAAACAGCCTAGTGTGATATTTTTTTCATGTAGAAAAGTCCATCCTAATCTGCCCATTTACTGCCTTTCATATTGAGAATTTTTATCAGTAAATGTAGGTCCTTTGGCCTTGACCTCCTGCTTGCTCTTCAGTTATATGAGAGAATGTATAAGAGTGTGAGTGCATGTATGAGAGAGATACAGCAATATATTGTGTGTGTGTGTGTGTGTGTATGTGTGTCTGCGTGTGTTTGTGTGTGTCTGTGTGTGTCTGTGTGTGCGTGCAGCCAAGCCACTCCTTGGACAGATCACTGCAATGCCATTTGAAGTGATATTACTGAGAGTGTGCAGAAGACTCGATTAACATTAGCCAATTTACAGTACGTTCAAATTTATTTCTTTGGGTGACGATCAGCCTCTGCTGAAGGTCTGGTTAATTTTGACTGATATGCAGTATGTGAAGTTTGTCTTTTCTCTGCAGTGCCATTGTGTACTGTCCTCTGAGGAGCTCTGTACTTTCTTAGCATGAGGAATCGGGCCTCTTGTAGATTTCTGATATTGCTGGTTTTACACGGGGCAGCGATTACTAGGCAACGTGATGAAAGAGAAGCCCTTTAGCAGAGCCCCCCTGAGCTGCCTGTTGTCAGATCCTATATTGGGGTGTTGAGACGAATTACAGAACCACTAAGAGCAGTCACACAAAGGAGAATATGCCTTGGTGATTTAAATTGAAGTCAATGGGAGATACATGTGTTTCCCTCATTCTTTCTGGTGGCATGGTTCCCTTTTAAAAATGTAAATCCCGGGCCACTTGCCTGCATGCAATTATAATATGGATTTTTGTGCCTTTTGTGATCGCATAGCCGGCCCTTGCTCAGGAAGATTTAGAGCCCCGGGCCTGAATGGGGTGAGAGCGTGTTGCCAGAGCGCCGTACTGGGGTTTTATCCTCAAAGCTGCCCCACTAGCTGAAGTGAACAAACGCGGCTCGGAAAGGCCTGCTTAAGGGAGGCCCCGAAGGGGGGGTGGGGGGGGGGGGGGCACAAGTCCCAGGGACAGCTGGCTCTCCCCCGCGGGGCCCGCGGGCATGGCAGGGCTCTCACAGGCACCCAGAGAGCTTCTCCCGCTTTAGGGCCAACACTGAGGCCCCATTCTACCTACAGATAGGAGTGCTTCTCTCCCCCCCCCACCCCTTTTATTTTAGGGAAGCGTCCTGTTCCACCAATAAACACTCTACCATGGAATACGATGCAAACTTATTTTATACTTTTTGGTCCACTTTTTTGGATACTTTCTTCACAGATTGGGACTATTTGCCCGAAGAATGTATAATGAATGTGGAAGAATTTGCTGTCGAAAAAAAGAAGAAATGCTCAAATTTAATCAGTTGTTCAAGTGAAAGACAAAGTGGCGTAGCAGTTAGATTGAACGGCCCCCTAAGTTGGATTTGTTCAGTGGGGATTTTTTTAATCCTCTGATGGGAAAAAAGAAAAAGATGGTCAATTTCTTCTTGGTTTCCCTTGGAAACGGCTGAACTGCTTGTAGGGGTGGTAGCATGCTGTCGCCGCAGTGCTTGCGGGCTGGTGGTGGGAAATGCTCCTGTACGGTATAATCTGGAATGTTGCCAGTTCTGCCGCACAGGCCTCATACCCCTGGCATCTGCTAAATTTTTTTGGATGTGTGCATGCACCCTTTATTTTTAGGTGTTGGCCAAATCAAAGTGTTGCTGTTGACAGAAAGGTTAGGAATAGAATAGAATAGAATTGTAATAGAGTCAGAGACACTTGGAGTGCTCAAGACCAGGCAACCAAGTTTGAGACTCAGTAACATGCAAAGCCTAGATGAGCCGAAGGGCCTTTTCTCATCATCAAACATTGTTATTTTCTTAGGTCAGGGGTCTGCAAGCTCTGCAGGTTGTTCATTTTCACATTAAAATCAGAACCTAATTCAGACCCAGTTAAGCAGGTGAAGTGCGTTTTAACTGTATCCTCGACTGCTGTAATTGATTAAGTGCAGAGGAGCATGCAGAGTAGCAACAAGAACAGCAGACCCTGGTTCTTACAGTAGGTTCTCTCCTTCTCTGTTATTTAAAAAATGAGCTGTTTCACTTTTTCAAACTCTACAAACAGAGCATTGTAGAGGAACTGAATTGAGGGATGTAATTAAATATTAAGTTCTAATGGTTTGTACAGTATGCTGGCATTTCACCCTGATGGTGAACTCTGCCTCAGAAGACTAGCTCCAATATTTTATCCAAGGGTCCAAACTTGGAGCCAAGTAAGAAATGGTTATATACAGTATTCTGCATCGCTGTAGAGATGTAGAAAACCACACGGGCATGTGCTACAGCATAATCAATACAGTCTGTAAGTGTACTGTAAGTATTTCAAATACATGTCCACTTAGTGAGGACAGCCACTCCCAAACATGTACTGCAACATTGCACCTTCAAATATGGTCACTTTATTCTTCTCACTAAGTGGGGACAACATTTTAACTGAATTTTTTGACAAGTAAACCTATTTCAAGGAAAGCCACGTTTTGAATGCGTGTTTCCCCCAGGTCTGGTGCAATTATACAGCACATCTCACTTGAATGAATGATCAGTTTATTCATTTGGACCATTATTAGTGAGGCCTCAAGAGTGCTGCTTGGTACTATCGAATCAACAGTGAGGACAATGAATATCTCAGCAACATTTATTCTGTTTACCCCATTGTGACCCCCTCGTGAAGTACAATAGGCACGCTAATAAAAAGCTGCTGGCTATTTCCAAGGCCATCAAACTGCAGCTGGAGTCCAAGTCCATGGTGGAAATGGACACAGAGTACACAACACGTCCCTGTCTGTCATTCCAAAGACCAAGTGCAGATCCAGGTATTTTATGAATAATCCCAAACTCATTCATATTGTTTGTTTATTTACTTTGTTTTCTTCTTAATGTGTGGATCATCCCCATTGGAAAGTCCATTTTAACTCTTCTCTACCTTGAATAGGGAAAAATGTTGTTCATCATTCTTAAACCATTATCTGCTCTCTCTCCATTATTTCCCCTCCATCTTGAGACACACAGACAGTTTCTCTGAATTCCAGTGGCTGGTGGATTTCACAGTGGCGGCCACCATAGTGTACCTCATTACCGTACCATACTCCGGCCCATCCCAGCCCAGCCGTCAGATGAACATCAGTTTGGTGTATAGCATGCTGCTTTCGGCTTTTGTGAAGTACCCTTTTTTTTTGGGTGATCCCCTGAAATGTCCCAGGAGTGGTGGGGGGGCAGTGGGCAAAGCACTTTCTGGCTCAAAGTCGGGGCCCCCCTCCCTCCCCCTCTCCCTTTTCACATGAGGTCCCCTGCCTCAAGAAACTCAAGCATGGTCCCTTTAAGTGCTTTGATTATTTTTTAGAAAGGCATTTATTGGCCATTATTGGGCCTGACAGGCAACATGGTTGGGTGGCATAAGTAAATTGGCACCTGTAAGAAGCTGAGATGAACCACGTTGGACTGAATATGTTCAATTATCATTCACAGAGCTGTTGGGCAGACTGCTTCTCATTTGTGTTAACTTATTAGAAAAAGGCCCTGGCTTTATCAACATTTTTATTGTTAAATTAAGTTTGTGTTTTATAGGAGTGATTTTTGTGTGTACTCCAGCAGGCATTAAAATAATTTAAGTATGTGCAGATGGAATATCTGTACAGAGGAGGAAATGGTGTGCTTTGTTCTCTTGTTAGATACTATTTTGCTGTACTGTTGTTATTAGCACAAGATTTTCTGCACAAAAACAAAAACTTGAGTATATACTCTGAACATCTACTGTAGTGTCCAGCATTTCATCAGCGAGCACCCGAGGGATCTGTTTTGAGTTGCTGGGCCAGTACTTGTGTTATACAGGATTTCACACTTTTCATTTTGGATTATTTATTTATTTATGAAACAATGGAAGCTATTATCTCCCCCAGACCTTGTATTTTAACAGCATGGGGTGAATATCCAAGCTTTCACCAAGGAGCACAAGTAGGAACTCCCAGACCTGTTTTTTAAAGCTTATCCTTGTTTAAAGGGTGTATCTTTAATTTTTCCCATTGCGTATATTCACTCAAAACATGAAAGACATATTAACGTGTGCATCTCAGGAGAAAAGAGCTTCAGGGTGTACTAGCTGCATGTTAAATAAATCAGACTAATTGTATAAATGAGGGGCTTCTAAACTTTCTTTTGTGGGCGGCTGAGAGAGATACATTTGTATGTGATCGTAATAAAAGTGTAACATATTCTAACCACATTCTCACACACCACATATTTACTCTGATAGATACTGTATATGCACATTTCTATTTAAAAAGTCACAGCGCTTCTTGGAACAAACAAAATCTACCTCTGGGGTCTCATTGTGATCCTCTACAATCAAACATTGCTCGGTTTTTCCCAGCTAAAGCCACACTTGTTGACCATAGTTGTTTTTTTAGGTTTGGAGAAATAAAATGGTCCATTTTAATGAGTCTGGACTAAGTGCTGCCATGTACTGCAATTCAACTTGCTAATCAAACCCCAAACCAGTGAATCAATCTCTCTCTATTTCCATTCTGTCATGGGCCAACCCCGAGCGGACTTCTCACACTCAACATCCATAAAGACGTTGGGTAAAAACTGTTATAATAAGGTGGGCATGAGGGGCGGAGGTGAAGGCACAGTTCCGTAGCCTTTGCATAGACGCCATTTTTTAAATTGTTCACCTTTCTTAGAATAATGTTGGCTGCTTCCCATGGTCACTTTGTGAGGCAGGTCGCAGAGGCGCCGTATTTACCGAGCCGATTGGGTCGTTTCTGGGGCCTGATTAAACCTGGCAGCTGCCTCCATTTCCCCCTGTGAGCCGTAGAATGCGCTCCCTACGCGTAAGTGTAGGGGCAGGGAACCCGAACGTGACCCTGGCAGCAGCGTGCCTCCTGAGCAAGGTCCCCTTGATCTCTTACAGCAGTCTGCCAAAATACATACAAGTGCAGCTACGTTACCGGGCCATTTCCATACGGGTTTATTTCATTCCGCTTCCATGCTAATAGGCTCTGCTCGGTGGTTTGGCGCAGTATGTGTCCAGGTGATTTTTTTTCTCTGCGCAGACAGCGATCTCAAACGCTGAATTCAACCATTAGGAGCTGATTGGTGGGAAAGTGGGTAACTATACAGATGGGGCTCTGCTGGGTCGTAGCTGCTACTTTCTTCCACTAACCTGTCAACAAATCATAAGCATCATCCTCGCCATGGCCTCAGAGGTCCAGCCAGGCAGCCCGGGGACGCTGGCGCGGAAAATCGAAGATCCAATTTTCACGCCGCACCTGATTTACCTGGGAGGGGAGAGAGCAGAGGAGATGGAGTGGAGAGGGGGAGACAGTGATACGGCCGCACGTGCTTGAGACCCACTCAAGCCCGGCTATATTTATACCTGTCAGACGAGCCCCCGAAATGACTCCCACTGTGTGAATGTGGAACGGCCTCCCTGACAAAACTGTCTTCTGGTTTACGCCCGAGCAGAACCCAGAGCTCCTCCTACTACTGAGGAGCTAATGAACAGGAATAGCATGTCTACTGTAGTGGAGAACAGTACTGCAGCTGTTATATTTGTGGTTGTGTTTCCAACCAGCACATACTGGTGTCTTCCCAGTCCTTAACCGATGATTGTTGCAGTACATAATACATTTTGGTTTCACCATGTAGAAATAACACAACTTTTAATACACGAATTTCAGGGTGTTATAATGTTTGAGACAAATGACTTCACAAAATGAAGAATTCTTCAGTCATAAACTGTAGAGTTCTTCCTTAGCCTACCAGGCCGTTTCCGATTACTGAGCTCACTAGTGCACTCTTTCTTCTTAATGATGTTCCTAACGGTTGGTTTCAGCAAGCCTAAGGTTTGACTTGTCTCTGACTGAATTTTTTTTTTCATATTTCTCAGCCTCATAATGGCTTCTTTGACTTTCACTGGCACAACTCTGCTTCTCATGTTGACAAACGCAGTACATAAATGAATATATAGTGCAAAGCCCCTACAATCTTGAATTTAGCCTTGTGTCTGGGCAATGTCCTGTCCTCTCAGAGATCAAAACCCCCTGAGTGAGAAGAGCATGCAGCAACAAGAGGCTGTTTGATGTAGCATCTGGTGAGCCCGACACTAGAGGATCCACAGCACTCAAACTGAACCTAATAACTACAAGACTAAATATACAAGCGCACAGCTCCCTCATTACACTGTGGCCTTCTGCAGCAATACCCTCTAGTGTGCCTGTGTATCTCTTTTCTCTGAATTTTCCATTATGAAAATAGCATGTCCTTTGTGATCCACATCACTGTACCTCTATAACTCTTGTACCTACGCATTTCCAGCTCACATATTGCATGGGAGAGTGGTGAATCTCTGATATTTTTCCCTTCCTGTTTTATTCAAAAGTCATGGTAGCTGATGGTTGTCTTTCAAGTGTGTTCGCTTGGTGCAATATGTTGTCTAGTCTTCTAGGTTGCTTTCTTCAGAACTTTGGATAAGTGGACCAGGCTGATTCTATGTTTATGGCTAAAGGGTTATGGTTCACAGCCATAACCTCACTCTGTCAGCTTTTGCTTCCTTGTAAGTGATCACACCTTTGTCTGGCAGCAGATCCATCCCTGCAGCCCACACCCTTCTCTAGCCCATAGTGGCCCCAGCACAGGCCAAGACACTAGCATGGCACCTCTTAGTGGCCCTAGGGTGCCACAGGGGGGCCTGGTTCCCCCATGTTTTTCACAGCCTCTTCTTTATCCTCAGTCAATGTATCGCTGCCTGTTTTTCTGTTCCTTGCTAATTGGCGTCTGCCATGTCTCTGCCTGCATGTATGGCAGGGCACGGGTCGGGCGAACATGGGACACACTAGTTTTTGATTGGCTCGTGCAATTTATAACAATGCCATCTGGATTACGAAGGGCTTTAACATTTACATATGCAGGTTGCGCTATCAGAGGCGGCAAAGTGTATACCATACAGAAGTTAGAACCTGAGGTCGGCACAGACGGAAACCATAGTCACTGACTGTGTTAACTTTAATAACGAACGGCACAACATTATGGAAAAAAAATAAAGTCAAGTGTGTAGACGGATCAACACAACTTGAAACATGCTATTAACCTAATTAGTCATTACAGGGAAGAGGATGAGGTCAGCTGAGAGTGGTCTTCAGTGTCGTTGAATTGTTCACAGTCTCGCTGTTCTGACTCCACAGGAGGTCATTCACTTGGACAAACGGAAGTTTCTGAATCAGTGCAAAGAGGGGTGCTGTCCTGAGATACTTTGTCACCATGTAGAAATTACAGCACTTTTACAACATAGCCCCCATTTCAGGGTACTATAACATTTGGGATAAATGGTTTCACAGGTATTTCTAATTAGGCTGGTGTGTCCAAATGCTTCCTTGGTGCAGGTATAAGAGAGCTTTCAGTATCTAATCTTGATTCTAGGCTTTTGGTCACTGGCCCTACATCCCCACGATGTTGCTGGTTGATGCATTCAATATTGGGCCAGCTAGCAAACGCTCTAAAGACTAAGCATCTGAAGTGCGACATCACTCGGATGTAGGGCCAATGAGCAAATGCCCTAAATACTATGACGTACCAATAAATTTGATTACATTGTGCTGACGACACAGTGACCATGTGTGCTTACTGGACATTAAGCTAAGAAATAAGAAAAAAACAGTCAGAGAAATGGCCCAAACCTTAGGCTTACCAAAAGCAATTGTTTAGAACATTGTTAAGAAGAAAGAGAACACAGGTTAGCTCAGTAATTGCAATGGGCCTGGTAGGCTAAGTAAGACCTCTATTTATGACCAAAGAATTCTCACCATAAGAAAATCACCCAAAATACCTGTTTGACAGATTAGAAACACTCTACAGGAGTCTGGCATGGATGTGTCAGTGACTGCTGTTCACAGAAGACTTTCAAACAGAACTACAGAGGCTACACTGCAAGATGCAAACCGTTAGTTAGCCACAAAAACAGGATGACCAGTTTACAGTTTGCTAAGAGGTACCTAAAAGATCCTGCAAAGTTCTGGAAAAAGGTCTTGTGGACAGATGAGAACAAGATTCACTTCTATCAGACAGGCTTGTCTTTTTGATGATTCGAATGCATTCTGAAGAGTACAGAATAATCTTATTTGCTTTGGATAGTGCTGCAGCCTACAGCAAGACAATGGTCCTAAGCAGTTGGTGGGAGACACTGCATGAATGTGCCAATTATGTTAATCCTAATAAAAATGTTTTGAGTCTTTTCAACATTTCCAATGAAAACGTACTGATACTGGCACTTTATAAAAGAAAGCACTTCCTAATTGGAAGACATGATAAATAATTTTGGCTTTGGGCAGCACTTTGATAGAACAAGGATGGACAATATCATGCAAAAGGTCAAGGTTTCAGTTATGTAGTAACAAGAGCTACACTGGTGACTGCTGCATTTAGCTTATGCATGTATGTTTCAAGATGGTACGTGGTATTCGTTTAAAATTGAATTAGTTAATGAAGACAGGAATATGTCAAAAATACATTACTTGGGATCTTCATGTTTCAGTGCTCATTTACAAGTTGTCAATTGTAGCTTATTTAGGTTTCGCTCAGTTCTCAGGAGAAACCTACTGGAAATGCCCACGTACACTCACCTGCAAAGTAATGATGATATATCCCTTTGTTGTAATTGATAAATTATCATTGATCAGTCCATAATAGTAATAAAAATAATAGGCTTTAAATAGAGGTGATTTAAATGGGACTAAGTGCAAAAAAGCATAAAAATCTGTGCATTTGACACTGCATTCCCAACAAATAAAGCAGGCAACTGAACATGGTCTGCTTAATTAGCACATAGAAGTGATTTTGAATTTCACATTAAAATCATCATCTTTCCTTCAGGGATTCTCAGGGCTTTGTAGAAATGCTCTTAATTAGTACATAAATTAACGCGTTTCTAATAGACACCAGCTCTCTGCCTGTGCACTGCTCACAGCTAATTTGGTGTTGATGGAGGCACATTATTTAAGGTTACAGGCTTCATAAGAGAAAATGTAGAAAGAATACTAAAATACTAAAATAAAATTCAAGCAGAACCCCACAGACATCCATAATCATTTGCACAGAACAATACAACAACAACAGCAATAGTAAATAATAATAATAATAATACTAATAATAATAACAATAAATGATAATAGTAGTAGTAGCAGCAGTAAGAAGAATCATCATCATCATCTTCAAGAACTGGACATTTAACATCAGAAAATGTAAGGTCCTATTTACATTGAAGGTAATATGCAATAATTTGGGTGCATTAAATTATAGTGTGCACAAGGCAACAACAACAACAACAACAACAACAACAATAATATATAATAATAATAATAATAATAATAATAATAATAATAATAATCATAATAAAAGTTTGCTTTATGCTTCAAACCAATTGACATTTTCTGGCAGATCCAAATCTAAAAGCCCAGCTGCAGTTTTAACAGTCTTGAGCCTTTAGAAGGTGACACAAAGTGGTGAGAGAGTGACTGTGCTGTGACTCTGTATCAATTTCTCAGTATCTGAGAGCTACTTTTCAAAATGTCAAGCAGGGAACATCATAAAAAATTAAAACTGAATAAAAAAGTTACCTGATCTGAAAAAAGGCATGAAAGAAAATGAGACTCCATCAAAAAAAAAAAGCCTCAGGTTATGTGTTGCCTTTCTCAGATTTCATACCTTTATTACACTTAATGCACTGGACATAGTATGTCACACACTTTGCGTATGCACCAGATTTCAGCCTAACATTAGTCGTGAGTTTAATAGCTAGAACTTAACCAGGCCAGTTTAGATGGCACCATGTCAGCCTAAAGGGAAGGTAAAAGAAAATGTGTAGTGGGGTGAGCAATTTATTTTTGGAACAAGTAACAGGCAAAAAAGAAAGAAAATCAAGAACCTACTGTGATTGCACAGCAAATAAACGAGATCTGGCATCCAATTATGTGCACATGTACACACGTGCGCATACCCACTCACACACAGTCACGCACAGACACACACACATTTATTATAATGCAATTTTGGAGGGATCCTTTGGGACAGATGGCATTCACAGGGCAACACATCTGAGGTGTTGTAAATGAAAAATGGTGCACTGCCCCCTGCTGTTTCAGGGTGGAACAGGGTCCAGAACTCTGCAACGATGTACGGGAGTGGCCAGAGAAGAGCAACACCCATCAACTGATCCTATGATTCAGGCATAGCCAGCCCTTAACAGCCAATCAGTGACAGGCAGCAAGAACACGCCTTCAAATTTCTGATCAGACTAGCACATAAATAACTGTCTGCAGTTTTGATGCATGTTGCATACATTCTATTTATGCTGTTTTGTGTTTATGCATAAAACATAAATATTCAGAAATAACTGTGGAAAATTCCTTTTTTTTCAGAAATAAGGACATTCTTCATTCATATTGATGTAATTACTATTGCGGGCATCTATGCCATATTAAAAAAGAAAAAATGATTTTAATATGAGAGAATTAACAAATTGTCCATTAAAGATGAAAACTAATATTTTCACAAAGGAATCACTCAATTGCAAACATAATAATCAATTGATACCACTGTTTTATTTTCAAATTTAGATCTTCAGTGCATTCACCAAGCATAATCATCAGGTCACTTCACTTGATATGTTGCATGTATGCACTTTTACACAACCAACTACTCATTTAATCAAACACATTTATATGCAAACCTGCGGTGTGCATACTTACTGAACAATGAAATCAATCATTTCATTGATCAGTCAATTTCCTTAATGTGGTTATATAAAGAAGCATGGAGTTATGAAGGCATAGTTATTGATTAGTGAGTGAGGATGCCAGTGTGCTCAGCTTTGTCTTTGTCACCCCATGAAAGTAAGATTTATCTGAATTATAGGATCCCTGCTCTAACTGCTCTGCCTAAATGTGTCCTTCTGGAAGTGGAAAAATACTGCCTTTTGCTTTATAGCGGTTGTGTACAAGAAATATCAGAACTGAATTAAATATTAAGAGATAATAAAACGGGATTACCAAAAAGGTTAAACCTAAAAAACATTTATGTGATTAAAATATACTAACAATAAAGTGCTGGCTTTTAACGCAATACAAAATGTAACCATTGTTTTCTGTTTTTTCTCCGCAAAAACATTTTATGAGCGAAATACCAGATTATCAATGTAAAATGTCAGAACTAGATACTAGAAAGAAAGATCTAGAAAATAGTCTGCTTTACATCATTACATCTACACATTTCCATGTCAATTCCTTTGGTCAGAGTACATCTCCTTTGGTGATGTCATATGTTCCCCAGACGCCCGTTTAACTTCTGGTCACCGACATAGTGATGAGGTCAGTGGGTCACTGGACATTCATTAAAGTATCAGTTAAGAGTCCCCAGGGGGCGGTTCTCAGCGTGTCCATGAGTCCCTATAGGATGTGACCCGCAGTCTGTCAGGCAGCCCCTCCCCCTGCCAGGCTCTCGGTCACACTGCCAACGCTTTCCAGGTCGCCTAACTGGCGAGGAGATTCGACCACCGCGGTCAGCAGCGCGGAGCGCGTGTTTGTAGCGTGGCAGGGTTTGCCGCAGACGCATCCCCTGGCTCTGATCCCTGCGTGAATCCGCCCCTGAGCTCCTCAGGAGACGCGGTGAGAGCAGCGCGCCCGGCAGAGACAGCAGACTCACAGATGCGTCGAGAGCGGGAGCGAACAGCTTCCTGCTTAAGGTGTACTCTGCTGTGCAGCGGATGCATTGTTTTGTTGTTTTCTTAATATGTTTAAGAAAAAGACCATCCGAGAATGAGGGGGGAGAGAGTGAGAGAGAGGTAGAGAGAGAAAGAGAGAGGGGGAAGAGCAAGAGGGAGAGGGAGAGGGAGAAAAAAAACAGCATAACATGCAGAACAAAGGGTCGCCCTTTGATCAGTATCAAGCCGCCAGCTCATAAAAGAAAATAATTACATTTTCGGTTTCCCCCATTAGTCAGAAAATAAGAACTAAAAAGGAAAATTCCTTTTGAAGGTGTCGCTTTTTTTTGTCTCTCCCCACTGACTGCGTGTTACCAAAAGACTATTATCCGTTAAAGGGTAATGCTTATTAAGTCTAAAAAGCATCCATCATTCATCCCGCACAATGCATGCCTGTAAATTATGACATTATCTCTGGGACCGTTGCAAGGAGAGCGGAGGGAGAGAAAGAAAAGAACACAGGCTGCCGTAGCTGGGAAAGAGTAGGCCAGGACCTTTCCAGTGTGTCCTGTCAGATTTACTCCCCACTTCAAGGGCTCTGTTATTTCATCCGGTTCCAATCCGTCACTGGGTCATGGCGGGTTTGCGTTTGGGCCGCCGCGATGGACAGAGGGCGCAGCTGCGGAGCGCCCGTCGGGGCCGCTGCCTCAGGAGCCGGTTGCCAGGGTACAGGGGCCAAAAGTATCCGCCCTCGTCTGGTGCCCCAGCGAGCCGCTCGGACCCCGGTCCCAGCAAGTCACAACTGGAGGCAAAACTCTGCCACAGAGATAAAAGGCTCTCTCCCTCTGATCTCTGCACAAATAATTCCACAGAGAGAGAGAGAGAGAGAGAGAGAGAGAGAGAGAGAGAATGTGCACAGGTACATTTGACAGAGAGAGAGAGAGAGAGAGAGAGAGAGAGAGAGAATGAGTACAGTATCTGAAAAGAATATCTAATGTCAAGGCATTTACAATACATTACCTTTCAGTTAGTTTGCTGTAGTAAGAAAAGCATAAAATGAGGTTTCTCATAGTCTTGGCTACATCTGCAGTTTGAAGTTGCTGAGGAGGTATTCAAACATATGGGCACATGTTTGTATGTGGCGATGCATATCAATGTTAGATCAGGAAGTCTGCTTCATTTTGTTTGTCTCTTCCAGGCTGCTGAGCCATACAGTGCTGTCACTGTGTGCTACGCCATGAGTATCACATGCAAATTCTGGCTAATTATTAATGAATTGTATGAGGTTGTATGCTTAATGCGTATGCTTGATTTAATAATTGTATGACACCTACACAAGAGTCATTTTCATATAAGCTTTAGAGCTCATTGTTATTCTTGACACATATATCATTTGATACAATTTATCTACCTGGACAGACTATGCAGCAAACCTAATACTATAAATATACTTTTGCCAATTTACATCTATGATCATGTAGTCAATAGGAATGAAAAATGTAATTTTTTTCCCAATACGTTTTTAAAAACTGTTGTTTCATTTAAAATGACACTTCATCACATAAATGTTTATTATTGCACCAGATTTTTTTGCATGAACTGTATGCTGGGGCCACAGTAAAGGCATTTCCAAGGCTTTAATGTAAAATTCATTTTTATGTCTGAAAAGAAAAAAATATGAAATGCATCACTTTTCTACAGAAGAAACCTTTTTAAAAATGTTTGATTACCAAGGGCTAAATTTTAACACATGGCATCTATTTGTCTTTTGTTTTATCTAATAACTGGAAACAAGAACACACAGTGTTTATTTTTTTAATAGACCAATTAATTGCCTCAGAGCATGAATAGAAATGAATTCACATTCCAACAATATACTTGTGTTTGTGCAGATACAAGTGAAAAAGATCTGTAATTTTGATGTTATTCCCACTTTATAGCCAAATTACTCAGCCATCTAGAAAAGCTTTCATTCTAATATCATTGATGGACAAAATTCAATTTGACAGTACGTATATTGTGTTCACACAGCATTAACATTTCCCTTTTACAAAAAAAAGAAAGAAAAGAAAAAAAGATGAAAGCACAAATTAATCAACCCCAGCTCTTAAAATCTGCTGACTGTATGAGTGAACTTGTCCTAATTTTAGGAGAAAATGCCAACCTTGCAACTAAAAACAAAAATGATATGCCTGATAAAATAAAAAAATTAATAAAAATAATGTAAGTTATTTTGTATTTTTTCTTTTTTACCTTTTGTATAAATAAATGAATGTGCCATACTTCCTTAATGGACTCTAAATATAATAATATACAATGTGAAAATCTAGCTATTCAATGTTGAAGAGGGCCCCCATACCCCCTTCCTGCACACATACACACACACGCACACACACACGCACGCTCACACACCTCGGCCTGCAATGTGTTACCTAGCAACAATTTAATTAAAATGGTGTCTGCTATTTTCAAGGATGTGTTTCTTTGTTTGTTTTAGAATTTTCTTCCGTTCTCAGTATTTTAAGGGCACAGTGAATTAGAATCTGATTCACACCTGCCACTCTATAATTTTGCCTCTCCCCTGCCTGTGTGTGTGTGTGTGTGTGTTTTCTTTGTGGTCTTGTTTTTATTAACCATTCCCTGCTGTGCTTCAGAAAATCAAGGGGGCTTTTAATCTGGCCTGGCTGCTTCTCTATTCATCAACATGCAGAAATAATCACTCACATGCAAACGATGACAGATACGCCGGGTGGCTGGCATCGGCCTTGACATTACAGATCTGGATGCTCCTGGAGAACAGTGCAGAGTCACAACACCCCGCTCACAGGCTCTCCTGCCGGGTAATCTGCCCCTCAGAGCCATAATTCCCGTCTTATTTGGCTATTTCTTAATGTTTTTTTCATTCTGTGCAGAAGTACCGGCGACTGCATATTTACCCTGTCTTTGCTACAGTGGTCATTGCCTGTGACTTTGAGTGTGTTTCTGAGAAATGTATGTTCTCAGAGTTAAATGTATGCGGTTTAAGTATGGTCAGTCTCACCTTGGGTGCAGTGTTTTTAACTCACGAATGCTGTGGAACTCAGCAGACTGAAGGTTCGGCATGAACTGATCATTCTAGTGTATCGAGTATCACGTGGAGTATCTGAAACTGTGGGTATCCTTCAGCGTGAAACAGTGACGTCCACGTCGCCACATCACTAGGCTAGGCTGTGTTCAACTTCACACTCGCTCACATTATAACCCTGGGGGTCATACCATCCTCCAGTCTGCTTCCTGAAGTGGGCAATTATCCAAGAAAATGACTTTGCTCTTTACATGAAGATGAATACCCTCTAGTTTCCCAGACAGCAAGTTATTAGAGTGTTTGGAGAGCCATTACACCTGGAAGTTTGAATTGCTTTCACTAATGTGAATGATGGATGTCTCCTCCTTCAATAAAAAAAAAAAACAAATTCCACATTAAAATTTTTTTTTTCCCCGCTCTGTTACTAAACACACCGTGTTACACGAGATCTTTAAATAAGCACTACATATTTCCATAGCCCCCTGCACGTGTGCACGGATAGCTTCCCCTACTATATAGGATACCGCACCGTAAAAAGCATGCTACTGTATAGACCAAAATCCCCATGTTCAGCTCATTTAATCGCTGTTCTGTCTTCATCTTAGATGGCACTCAGTGTTTATTAGCAGCTCAGTCTTATAGCCCGTGTGCCGTAGTGTGCGCTAATGCGAGAAAGGATGAGACAGAGCAATTAGCAGCCGAGCAACGCGGCCTGGCGCGTCGGCCTTCATTTCAGAAGCCGTCAGTCTGTCAACTTCCACTGCTGCTCCGCATGAGAAGCACACCACAAATACAAAGGGTGTGGAAAGGGTGTGGTGGGCAAGGGGGTGGGGGGGAGGAGGAGGGGGAGTGGAGGAGTCAAATTCATCGCCCGGGAAAATAAAGATCACCTTTCACGCTCCCGTCTAGTGGAACAAGAAAGGAATTCCCCGCTGTATGATGTAACCTGTCCTCCCGACAAATAAATGTAGCCTGCTCTTCTGGGATTCGCGTCAGTTTTAATTTCCTCTACTCAAGAAAGACCTGGACGCAATTACCGCGAGACCCTACATTTTTTAGGGAGAAGTGGAAAATGGGTTTAATGATCATAACTCTAAATTGGTACAAAATGGAAATGACCTGAACTCCAGGTAAAGGCATGTCTCTGCAGACATGTTATCTTGTTCATTTTCACAGACTCCTGCTGTATTTTTTCTTTCTCCCAAGCTCATTTTTAACATTTCAATTATAATACAGCACCTAGGAAAAGGTCTTATGCTACAGAGGAAGTATAAATCACACTTCCCTTTTGGCTCAGTTTGAGGAGAATGTTATATGAAGAACACCTGAATGCAACACACTATATATATACTTTAAAACGTCTGAGAGTTGATTGAGAGATCAGTTAAAAGTTGTGACACATGCTTCCGTGCATTTGCTTGAATTAGTTAATAGGCAATGTGCAATGTTTGGTTACATGTTATAAACAAAAACAAATCCAAACAAACAAAACAAATCCTTTCACCCTACTGCCATTGAAGCTCGCCATCCAAATCCATATGGCAAATCACACAGCATTGCCAAGGTCCGGAGCTGTTCTATCTCAAGAAGCATGGAATTTAAATTTAAAGCCAAATGTAATTCATTGGCTATTATGATCCACCTCTTAACAGCACGTCAATCTGCTTTTACCTCATTCTGTAATCTAGCAACACTGAAAGCAAAGTTTCAGCCTGGCCTGCCTGTTCAGGAATTTATAATCAGCAATGTTCACAGGAATTATGGAGGCATGTTCCCCAAATTATTAAAAAAAAAATCTCACTATCACAGTAAATATTTTGCCCACATACAATCGACTGCACTAGCCTCTGCTCTTATTTAAATATTTTCTCATTTTATTTCATAAAATACGTGGGGAGTGGAGTGCTCTGTACAATTAATTTAAAAGGCAGTGTAAGAAACAAAATAATAATTTGTTAAATGTAGCACTCAAATTTAAGAAATAAAACGAGGTTAAATTTACTTGTGGTATTTTTTGTTCCTGTTTAAATGCTGAATTATTTAAATTATTTATTTATTGATTTTTTGGTTTGGCAGAGTGAACCATCACGTTTGGCTCCTGCACAATAATTCCATTTATCTCCCTCTCTGGTTAAGTTTGCTTATTTTCTTTAACTGATTCATATCATTACACTTACTTAAAGAAGTACTTTAAATCAGTTTCCTCATATTTGTAATGTGGTCACCACAGTGATGCCAGTGTATTCCAGCGATTCCATTCTGGATAAAATAACAGGCAGCAGTCAAAGACTACCAGAAGTTCTAAATGTAAGGCCATTTATGATTTTAAAAAAATACAATGACAACATCTCTTTCCTTTTTCTCTGAAGCTTGGAGGATTTTGCCTCACAATTTTATGAATGTTACGATTTTTCTTCTTATGGAATATGTGTACTACTCTGAATATTTACCGCCTATGTTGACGTTAATGGATGTTATCCTTTAAGTAAATGTTTCAGAAAGAATAAAGCACTGTAAATGTATTGCCCTTGCATCTGCGTATGCATGTACAGCAAGTGCATTTTTGATAATGACACATAATGATAAGCTTAGATCCAGTCTGCTATAAATGCCTCTAAATGTACAGTGGAAAGAGAGAATAAGACAGAAAAAGAAAAAGAGAAAATGCAGAATGAAGAGTGAATGAAGGAGGAGCATCTCAAATGTGCCACCATCAAATATGCTGTGACCTCAGAACACATTTATATTTTATTAAATATTTAAATATCTTTAGTGAGAGATAATTTCAAGAATGTATGTTCACCAATGCATTATAGTAATCTAAGATGCTATAAGGCAATTGTCTGCACTGTAAATTTAGTGAAAATGTGGTTAGGGTAATGCTTGAGACTAGTTGACATTGTTTTTTTGTTGTCATATTTTGTTACTAAATCTAAACACACTTTCTCTCCCAAATATTTAATAAATTCAGCTAATTCACCAAATTTGTCAATTAATATTTTTAAACACCTGTTAAGTTTATGTTTTGCAATATCTTTTAACTGCTCTAAAGAAATATTTTAATGGAACATGAATCTCTCAGCATCTGATCAATAAATAATAAAATCCATAAAACATCAATTATGAATACGTTTCATTTCTGAATACTGTAATTATTGAATGCTAAGGGAAAAAAATGACAACGTAAATTCTATTAAGCATATTAATAAAAGACTTATACAACAATTAACCAAAGATATGATTTTCTCATCACCACCTGCAAAGTCAGCAGTGTATCTTTTAAAAACCCCTAAGAGATTGCAATTTAAATCAGTGGAACTCTCTCAGCTGAATCTGAGAGGTGCTGTAGAATGATGGATCAATTTTCAGAAGAACACAGTCACATCCATGGCATCAGTGCGCCTTTTTAAGAGGCCCTTCCACACCGGTGTAACTTGTGGGTCCGCTGTGGGCCTGTGCCTGTGGGAAAGGTCTCCAAAGGTTCTGGGTTCAAACAGCCAATTGCCCTGCTGCATGCAGACACACGCCCAGTCTGGAGGGAGGACAATGGCTCGGGTGCGATGGATCGGGCTCCCCTGACAACAGCGACATTGTGCCATATGCCTGTCTCTCCCGACGGTCCGTTCATCCACACATCTGTGGGAATGCCGAGCCCATCCATCAGGAGGTGGCTGAGAGCGGCCCAGATGAGAGGGATCCCAGGCAATGGAGAGCAAACGGTCCTGTCTCGCTCAGACAAAAAAAAACACAACTACCACCCCGGCTTGTTTTCACCATACGCAACCAGACAAGCTCAATCCATTCATTCAACAAGCTTCCCTTTTACTGATATTTTTGATGCTAATACACGTATTCGGATTAAATTGTCAAAAATGTTCATTTTTGCATTACGTTCTTAAATAAAATATCCCTCATTCCTTATCACCATTTCACTTGGTCTAAATAAAAGGAAAACTAAATTTAGTAGGTGTAGAATCACACAGTAAAGATGAATAATTCAGGGGAGTGCTGATGACAAAATGGCCGTGCCTAAGGAGTGGCCATTCCCCAAGGGCCTTACTGTCCTCACCTCAGACTGAGGCTGAGGCTGAAGAATGGCATTCAGAGATGCTCTCTTCTTCTACGGCTAGCAGGCCTGAAGCCAAAAACACAAAAACAGGGGAGAGGCTCGGCACGATAGAATCCTCGCTCGGAGAGAACCTTTACCGAACCTCTCAACGACAATGGGTGCCTGGCATCGTGCCCCCCCACCCAGTCTTGATTCCGATCCCCGGCTCTCTCCTCTGCCCCTTTGTTAAGCAGCAGATAACCCCCAACCCCCAGCTCCCAGCTTCCACCTGGCCACGCCGCGTTAATTAGCGTTGCGCTAACTAGCCGGGGCCCTCCATTCATACCCTCAGCCGTGCTCATTAGCATAACAGTAGGTGGCTGAGGCGCCAGACCCCGCTGGCACCGTGGCACTCTCCCGAGGGGAGGGGGGCGCTGATTAAAGGAGAACACCCCCTTCGCTCTCAGACGGAATATTCCGCTCCTTTCATCATTGTCCCGCACCGCACCCCCCGGAGAAAGCGCTCTACAAAGATCCCCAAACTGTCAAGTGTACCTGCTCTCTCTCCCTGTCTCTCTCTCGCTCTCTCTCTCTCTCTCTTTCTCTCTCACCCTCGCTTGCTCTCTCTCCCTGTCTCTCTCTCTCCGTCTCTCTCTTTCTCTCTCACCCTCGCTTGCTCTCTCTCCCTGTCTCTCTCTCTCTCCATCTCTCTCTTTCTCTCTCACCCTCGCTTGCTCTCTCTCTCTCTCTCTCCTCAGCCTCCCCATGATCTCCAGTGCGGGCTAATTGTCACCTTTAAACAGGGCCTCATCTGTGAGACACACTTTGAATCTCTATCCATATATGCGCTCAGGCTGAAAGGGAGGCAGGGTAGGTCCACACAGTGTAAGCCATACAGAGGCCTGCAGTGTTACTGGGGCACCCTTCACTCTGCAGTGGCAACATACATGAATTCCCTCTCTTATTTTCTTTTTTAGTTTTCACTGAATTGAAGGTGAAGTGAAATTAACACACTTGACTCCATCTGTATTATAAATCACATTTTATCATTTATTTTTATTCTGTAATTAATAGGCCATCGATTATTGCTTAATTTAATTAATTTCATACATCATCAAAAGGATGTCTCATAGTTTTGAGGGAGATGTCACACATTACCATTAAAATGCCTTTTTTTTAGTAGTTTTGATGGACTTCACTCCACCTGGCCAAGCCAGTGCTTTGCCTGGTTGAAATAGTTAAGTGTGATTGTCTACAGTTGTTTCATTTTTCCTTCCTAACCAAATTATTCATAATGGCATATCTTTAATGCCACATATTTAGGGGAAAAATGTAATTTTAAAGCAAACCCAGACTGGCATGGGAGAAGACCAGTTGTACTTTCACACAGTTATTATTACCTTGGCCAGAGACCTGTGTCGCTGCCAATGGCAGTCTATGGGATAGCTTCTGTTTAAGATCTGCGACATTAAATTACTGCATGAAAATAATCAGGCTTGAGACAATACACATGTTTAATAATATATAATAATCAACCATTACATTACATTACATTACATTCATTTGGCAGACGCTTTTATCCAAAGCGACGTACAAGAAGTGCATTTTCATGATCGTAGACAACTGCTGAACACGGGTTCAGTAAGGTACAATTACTTATTTTGTACAACCCAATTCCCTTGTTTAAAACTTGTCAATCTTGTGACTCTATTGCTGTGCACTATTGCTGTCCAATTTTGTATGTTTTTATTTTTTATTTTTTAGTTGTTGTACTTACTAGGGGAACGATTAATTATTCCAACAAAGTGAAAGATTGCAAACAGAAAGTGGAAAAACTTTTCAATTTGAAATAGTAAATTGTGCTCCTGTGCACTTCTGGTCATATGTAGCTAATGGTACCAATCCAGGATTAAAACTGATGTCTGAGCTATAGGGTTTGGCATGAGCTTGTGCTGAGTGCTCTTACAGGTACCAATTGAGCCACTCAGGGGCTCCAACAGGCACACTTAGTGTAATTATTGTAATTGTTATATATCTGATACCTGCAGGCCTGAGAAGAATGGCCACACTGTCGATTCTGACTCGAACCGTGGAGAAGGAAGTCAATGAGTAATCACTGTGCACAGGACCTGGTGACAGACACGGTCACAGTTAGAGTTTGGGTTGGAGGGACTGAACCCCTGACCTTTTAGTGAGAAAATGCACGCTAATAGAATTAAAAGTACCAGAGCTGATTTTACATTGAACATGTTTCTGTGTTAAAAATCTGAATGTTGTACTCTGTGTACTGCGGGTAACTGATGATTAATGATGATTATTAGTAACAATTATTTACCCAATAAGAATATGAAGAATTGTTCTGATAACAAACTGCTTGTATAAAGATTTGCAGATTCAGGGAATTGAACATATACACATATACACACAGACTTTCAAAACACTACTGTCCATCATATGTCATTGTCCATTTGTTTCCATTCAGTAATGTATGATGCAAACTCTTTTAATGAAGCACCCTAAAAAAGCTCACAAGAAAAAAGTAATATGGAAAACTAGGGATCAAAATTCCTTTCTAATAATTTTCAACAGTCATGAGAGAGGTGACAAAAGTTCACTTTTATTTCAGTATCCGGAGTCTGAAGCACATTTTTGGCTTTTAAAGAGGGACATTTGTAATTTTGTCAGGGCACTTTCCATTTCCATGAATTTGCATAACCACGATAGTCTAATGGAGGGTTCAGAGAGCCTGCTGCAGACGGTCAACTGCACGATCATTCCTTTCATTAGAACATCCATTTTAAGAAAAGAAGAAATAAGGAATTAAGAGTAGCTAACTCGTCTCCTTAAAATGAATCCTGGCTGGTTTCAACCAAAGTATCCTTTTGGAGACCACGATTTAAATCTGACTCTGTGGTGATTCCAAGAATTAACATAGGTGAAGTGGTTTTATGAAGTTCCTGTAATTCACTGGTTCTTACTCTCACATTCAGAGCAGTTGGTGCTTCAACACCAATTGACAAGATGACCCTTTTCACTGCAAATCCACTAATATGAAGAACTGCACCGACTGAAATTGTGATCTTATTATTGCGGTCAGTGTAGGTCTATAAAATGCTTTGACTGAGAAATATTCTCCTCCAGTTCTGGCCTCTGAGGCTTTTTGCCTCTCATAATCACCTTATGTGTATAGTACTTTCACAAAAGATCAAGACATGGAAATATATTTTACGAAATGACAGGGAAGTGAAAACACATTGAAAAAAGTAATATTACAAAGAATGAAACTACTGCAGATACATTCAGCTGCAAATGAATAAGTTGGTTGATAAATGAATAAGCATAATGTATTGACTGTATTGCTCACTAAAACTGGTTTAAAGCAGATAAAACTAATGGCTTTGAAGAATGGGCATCATCTGAATGGTGAAGACAGCTGCGCAGTCCCCCTTTAAAGTAATTTCCTCTGCGCAGCTCTGCAGACATTCTGGCAGGTCAATGGGAGCCATTTTCTTTTGCTGGAAAGGCATCCAGGGAAGAAGAAGATCGAAGAAAGAGACCTCGGTCGGGACAAAGTTCAAGAGCCGGTCAACCTCTATGTGGGCATTGATCTGGATGACCTCCCTTTGACCTTCCCCCTCCCACGCATATTATCGCTGCTCCTTTGTGGCCACATTAAGCAAGCGTCCATTAATTTGTATTTAGGGAGGAAATTAAACAGCCATCTGAGAAGTTTATGTGTGGTCATAAAACGGTCTGGGAACAGTCTGTGGGGTCTTTGTGGGTGACATTTTCACAGGTTGTTTACCAGCACAGGCCAGACTGACATTGACATTGGGGAGGAAACAGAGGAGGGTCGAAGAGTTTCCTTTAAATGTCTTGCGTATGGCGGGGACCCGGGGAGTGGTTTTGGGGTGTTTGAATGAGCATTCATACTGGCTTGTGTGGCATGTGATGGAGGCTTTCCAAGTTCAAGTATAAAAAACTTCATCAGCTGACTCTTTTCTTTTTTTGCTACTTTGGAGCTCGAGATTTGTTTTTAAATACACCTTTGCATTTATTGAACTTAATTTTAGCCCAGTACATTTTAGATGTTGCTATTATAAATATAATTGTAAATTAACATAACTGACTATTATTAACAGTTATTAACATAATTATTGTGAACAAACTCCAAACAAAGCACAGAACCCCAAGAAATGAGGGGACAAAAAATGTATTGATCACGTTTGCTGAATTAAATACTGTGAATATTTTTTAATGACGTGAAGGCCTTGAAGGACTCTGAGAAGGAATATTTGCCATCATTGGGTAGAAGGGTGAAAATCTACCTTGTGGGAAAATTAGGGGAAAATTAATGATTGCTTTAGAACAATTCATTGTGGACAAGTTGAACTGTCGTACTTTTTAGTTTTGGCCTTTACCAGAGGAGGGTTAATCTCATACCAGAATGCCTTAGGAAACCAGTGTAACATTTATATCTGAAGATTTTAGACAGTGTGAGAAAGTAATTATATTAGCCAGCTAAGGCCATGCAATACTGATTGACTGTCCTTTTTTTAGATATGCATGAGACTCTGAGATTAAAGGCCATTGTTGGTTTCTGATGATAAAGTTAATCCCAATTACAAGCTGACGACAGACGGTGTCTGTGTGTAATCCTTAGTTATCGCTAGTTGTAGTGGTAGTTTTATAGCCATGTTCAATGCATATTCTGTAAATCGCTTTCGCTGTAAAGGCCTCTTGCAATTTTAAATGGTAAGGTTTATATATTTTTTTGCAGCTGTTCACATGCAAACATCAGTTCAACATGGTGTTCAAAAATATTTGCATTTTACACATCCGAAGGAAACGTCACAGGCACTGTATCAGTTTTCCTAATGTCAAAAATAGGAACAACAAAAATATTTCTATTTCTTGTGAATTGTCTCACCACTCCCTGTACAAAGTGCAGTGGCACTGTACGTTTGTATTAATGAAGACTTGCACCATTGCCATGGCAAAGCACTGAAATCCATTTTCTTTGGATATGAACTTGAGCTGTTCCTGTGTCTTATCATTTAGATTAGCTTTATTTATTGAATATCTGCAGTCTGATACCAGTCCTGACAGACATGCTGCAGTCGGGTCAGACAGTGATCAAGTGAAATGAAGGTAAACACTGCACCATATCCAGTCTGAATCACCATCACTGTGTCAATGTAAGGTAAAGCTACGTTTCACTCTGCTCTTTTTTAGACAAAAGAAAACAGGTTTCCACGAACAACAACAAAGTTATCTAGGAAGTTCGAGGAGAGAGGTTTTACCAGTTTTTGATTATGGCCAGCAGTGAATACACAATAAAACCCGCTGCACCATTAACTGACACCTTTTACACATACCATCTCGGTTCATAAAAGCCACAAAACAGGAAAACTGACAACACCAGAATGAAACAATGACAGGAGAAGATCCAGCATGCTCAATCTTCAAAACACAGCTACCATTTACATTTCCTCAATCATAAAGGTATGCACACTGCAAATTGACACTAACTTGTCAGATCCGTTTTGTTGACATTTCATTCTTTATTTCTTTAAGCTGGGTTGTGGATTTCCAATAATTAAAGTAAGATCATACGATCCTATATTTCAGGACATTTTAGGAATTTAGGATAATGCTATTCACAAAAGCATAACCATAGATAAATTACACCAAAACCTGAAGTTTGAGAAAGAGTAGTATTGTCTCAAATATGCAATTTTTCAGCTATAGCAAAATCAACTAATAATGGTTTACATTATAATCAAAATTAAACTATAATCTGGAGTAAATTTCAAACTGGTACTAACAGGCTTTATCATTTTTTTTCAATTATTCAGGAACTGTAAATTTGCAAAGGTACTGCTTTTTAAAAAAAAACGGTGTGGATGACAGGTCTGGTTTCGTTGTGATCTACAATGTTCCAGACAGCGGCAGCGGGTTAGCGTCTGTGAGCGTACCCCTTTTTTTTCAGAGCGGACCTCTTCCCCTCCACTGCGGAAAAAAGGAAAGGGAAATCTCTTTCCTTGTCATTTTCCAGTGCTACGGGCTGCGTTCCTTTCCTTCAGATCAACAAAGCCCCAGTCGCTGGCTTTATACTACAAGGTGCAATAGTGTGAAAACCTGTCAGACACCTAAGAGATGAATGCATAGAAAAGGAGTCTGACCTCATTATATGTGAAAATAACACTTTGTGTTTAGTGTGTAGACAGCATAAAGAACGCACTGACACAAGACCATGTTTTATTTATGTATTTGTTGATTTTTATTTATTATTAAATGGCTCACAATGTGTCATGCTTTTTGAAATGACAGCTGCGCTGTTCATGCTGCACAATGCAAATATAGCTTTAGTTTTTCATCAGATTGATATCAGGATATTCATCAGGAGCTAATCAGGGTAATGTCAATTTATTCTAAGTTACATGGCGTTTCAACTGAAATGCAAATGAAACGAAAGAGAAACATTTAGAAGCAGTGCAGGAAGGAAGATAGTTTTGTTTACTGTTTGATTATACTATTCTATGTATGTTTGCCTGTCTTCATTTAAAATTTAGTTCTGTATGTCAAGAAATGTATGTCTGATTCTGACGTAATAATGCACATATCAGAGAGTAATTATGCCAATGTTCCACTAACAGAAATACATTTAATTTGTGACTTGCCTCCTTTCTAATTTTACTGGAAGATTTTTTAATACAAATCAATAAACCAGCCACTCTGTCAGCAGAGGGAGTGCATCACTATCAATATAATGACACAATTCTTGAGATGCATTAATGTGAAGTACTTCTCAAAATGATAGAAAATTAACATTTGGATGAAAACTGAAAATCTAATGACTGTACTGCAGACATTCTACATTTCTACCTCACTATGAATGCGGCACTGAGGCAATGTAGGTAATTACATCTTAAAAAGTAGATTTTTAGACATGCACATGCTCATGTCACATGCTAAGGATAAGGAAGCCTCTCGTCAGTGCACCCCTAGATCTGTGTTCATCAGTCAGACACAGCCAGTGACATCAGCAGTGTACAGAATTACCCCATTTCTTCTTTTTGCATGCCTCTCCCAAACACAGCCATCACTTTCTTTTTCTCTCTCTCTCTCTCATTCTCTTTCTCTCTCTCTCCTTCTCTCAAACACACACACACACACACCCACACACACACACACCCATGCAGCACGTCTCCCACAAACACTTTGTCTATGGCCCCTCAGACCCGATCGTGTGCTCCGAACTCTTTAGAAAAGCGCCGAGCCGGAAAATGACCCCATGCTGTCCCAGTTAGCTCAGCCGCCCCTTGTTATCGGCGTTTCCAAGCGACCCATTCATTGAGTTATTTTACATACCGGGCAGACGTCCCGCTACTGAGCCCGCAACCGCACTAACTTAAAGGGCCAAACGTTAATGGGGGCTCCCTGTGCGGGACAATGGGCTTGTGGTACGTGGGAAAAAATCGTCAGACAGCTCCCTGACACCAGCCGGGAGCCCCCTGACCCGAGAGGTCGTCCCGCGAGGCCTCTTTATTTAAACAGGGGCCGTAAAAACAAAGCTTGTCCCGTGTTACTATATTCATAACCCGGGAGAAGCTGTGGGACTGCTGCCGGCCTCATTCGCATGCCCAGGGACACCTCTGCGTGTGAGACACCGGGGCAGACCACACAGCTCACCGTCCTGTGGCCTGAGCGCAGAGCGCACAAGCCTCAGTGCATGATGGGAGCTTATATGCGCTAGTGAAAATCAGGGTAAAATGGTTCTTTGTAAAACAAAAGGGGGGGGAGGGGGGGAACATCCGCCATACAAAATTACATTTCATAAAATGTAAAAAATAAATAAACAAAAACGCAGCCTTTAATCAAAAGGCAAAAAATAAAAAAAATCTAAACAATCTCTGGATTTTCCATGGCAAGGAAATAAAAGGTTCTTTTGAGATGAAAGACTCAGTGGAGTAAAAGTAGTGAATGTTTATTTTTATTGTTGACTATGTATTTTTACCCAAACAAGGGAAAAGAGAGGTAGAATCCATGCATTTGTTGGAATTGCTGCTTAAGACAAGCCCTTCCCCTCTCATCTGGGCGTCTGACGCAAATAAAAATGATGAACTCAGTGCAGCAATCTACAGAGCACACAGTCACTTGGGCATAAATAGAGAAAGCTTTTAAAGTCTGGATTGGATCCCAAACGAGGGGTGTGGGGGAGGGCCCAGAGCACAAAAGCCAAATGTTTGCTGTTTGATTTTGCTGTAAACAGTCCTGGTCACTCACCTCCTGACCTGAGGGAGTTTACCGACAATGCGCCTATCCCCAGCCCATATGGAAAACATGCAGGTCAAGGGCTGTCTGGTCAGATGTTTCAATTTGGGGACACCAAGGGAGGGAGGGGAGGACGAACAAGAAAGTGACCGCAGCATAGAATGTCTGCCCAATTTTAAAGCAAGTGCGGAAGTCACTTCTGGGGTGACCTCTGATCTTTTGGTCTCAGGGGTCACACTAGTCCCTTGTGGTCTTGCACAGTGGCTGTTTTGTGTTGTATCGTATGGAAAGGTCGTTCATTTGTCGTGTTGTCAAGGGTACTTTGCTGGAGGGCATAGGTTAAACCATCACTATCAATTTACAACAGTCCTATGAAACACTACAGACAAATAAGTAATGTTAATTTAATGCATTTACTATATTTTATTGTAACAGACACAGTAAAATATGTTTTTTATGTATAAAATGTACATTATAGATACCATGAGGCTAACCATATCCTGTTTAAAATAACATAGCCATTACTAATTTTTTATACTGATGACAGATGCTTTACTTTCGGTGTTTAATTCTGCTCTCTTTTGCTGGAATGCATGAGTGATAATTTCTGAATAATCCATATCACATAAATTCAGAATTACAAGAAAATATGCCAGGGAAATATTTTCTGACTTGTCACGCACCTTGTCAAACACCAAAACCAAAGGCCTCAGCTAAGTTTAGCTGAAGGCAGTTACCAACTGAATCTTGAGAGCTGTGCTTTCCCCTAAGCCTTGCGCATTAAATGTTAAGTTGCCTGGTTTAAGTTAAGGACAAAGTACATTTAATTTAATTTGAACAGGCCCTGAAAGGACTGCTGCCTTGACACCACAGCAGAGGAACCAGGGCCTCGCGCTTTCGTTGTTTGGTCACTGGCCGCGTGTGTTGTCCCTTGGGTATCCAGGGGTCAGGCCATTGTGGTAATAGATGTCGGCATAGTTGTTAGCCTCTCTCTCCGCAACAATGGTTTATCTGCTCTGGTCAAGGGCCTTGAACACACAGGCCCCTCCTATCTGTGACCCGATCTGGACACGAGCGCAAGCTGGTCAGAGGGGGAGGGACGGACATGGGGAAAACGTGGCTCTGATTGGTAGTTGCTCTCTAAATTGCATCTGCATCTGTGGTGATCAGCATACAGCACCATTTTGGTGATGATGACAGTACGGTGCTACACATGTAAATATATCAAACCTTTTAGCGTTATTGTGAAAATGAGTTGGACACAATATTCCTGTGCATTTCCTTTGAAGGGACTGAAAAAAACTGAAGGTTGTCTATAACAATTTGTAACATCATTAAACAAAGTGTTGTAAATTTGTTTTATGGTACTCTGTACATATTAATTATTACGCATGCATATATTATTATTATTATTATTATTATTATTATTATTGCGTAAAATCTAACTGACATTGTGAGTTATTGACCCTGACCTGTCTCGGACCCCGTGAGCGGAAGGTCAAGCACTTGATCTGTTCTGGCAGTCCCAGGGCAGTGAGAGGGGCAAGGGCCCTGAGAGGCTTGTGAAAAGCACTTGTGGGACGAGCTGATCTGAGGGGAGGTTGTTGGTTTTGGCTGGCGGTCAGAGGGAGGGGACAGCTGGCAGGGCTGCGGGCTCATTCAGACCAGCTGGATTACAAGGTGGTCAAGACGCTCCTCTGGGGCCCTTTGGCGGTCCGGCGGCCCCGAGGGGCTTCGGGGTTAAACGGCTGGTGTCACGGGGGTCGTGACCCACAAGGGAAAATGGACCCCTCGTCTGTGGATAAGTCAAACAGCTCAATGGCGCTAAGCACTCATTAAACACACATTGTCCGCGCTTAATGTGAGCCACGTAGAATTCAATGAGAGCAAGGCATGGCTGAGGCCATTCACTCGGCCCAACTTTTCGATAATGATCATGGAAAAATGTATTAAAGAAAAATAATATAACCAAGCTGGGGTCCTAAATATTAATTGTTTTAGATCCATTCACAAAAATTTAAATGTATTTCCTCTGTTCTTTCTATTTTGCATTCACACAAATGAACTGGCACTTGTACCTTGTAATTTGTAACTTCATGTGTGTCATCACATGCACATCACATTTAGCACTGTAGAGGATTAATGGAAACAAACCAGGGAGAGGTGCGGGGAGAGTTCAGATCCTTACTTTGGAAAACACAATATAAATCTATATATGATATCTCAAGTATATAGTTACTGAGATGTATACTTCACACATGAGCATTAACCTTTATGTGAATATTACAGTGCATCGAAATACGTTTAGTTGTGATCAATGCTAACGTTATTGTGCTTATCAGGGGACGCACCACCCATGTTCTCTATTGGTTCTCGATGGTTGATGTCAGAGATTTTTGTCCCTCTTGGATGCAACGCATAACATCCAGGGTGCGACTGTCACCCTGTCCTACGGAATCTTTGCCCCCAGCCGCAGCTAACGGCCAGTGCCCTGCCCAGCCCCCCCATCCCCCTGGAAAAACTTTGAAAAGATTTGGCCCCCTCCCACACCGCTTCTCTGTCCCCCCTGAGGTAAGTTCTGGTCCCTTCCCGCGGGCGTCCCGGGACAGGTAGGCGTCAGGGGCCGCCTCCCTGCAGGTGCGCCCGAGTTTGAGCTGAGGACACGCCCACCCGCGGCTCGCTTTCATCACAATCCAGCCCAGCAGCGTGGGGTGGCCTAGAAAAAGGGATTATTTCGCAGTGAGCAGGAATGAGAGGGACCGGCCCGGTGCCATACAGCGAAAGGGAGGGTGGGGGAGCTTTGTGCTTTCCAAATGGATGGGAAATGATTCCGAGGGATTTGCCAGCAATTATACGGTCCGGGCTAATCAATTCATCCCATTCAGCGTCCGGGGTAAGTCGATCCCCCTTCACAAAGACGCTGGCCTTAGGGGTGTACCTGAGAAAGCAGCGGGCTAGTGTAAATAGCATGGGCCAACAGTCCCTCCGCAGAAGGGCCCAGAAGAATATGGGTCTGCTGTGAACTTATTAGGGGGCAGATTAGCCGGAGTGGATTGGGGAGCGCTCCACCCGCCCGGCTGCGAGGCTGGCAGACAGCGCCTGTCTGGACGTTTCGCTCCACCTGTGCACCAGCCGCTCGCTCCCGCTCTCTCACTGCACGTGTCTCATCGGTACCTATTGTACACATATATAATCTCTAGCTGCTTAGTCAGCAGTATAGTGCAGCAAAAATATTCTCGAGCAACCTGTTGGTCAGTTCTAACCTTCAAAGTCTGCTCTCGGAAAACTTAACGACTCCTGTTTATATTTTTTAAAAAACACTGGTTTTGTAACCAGTTACTGACAGACATCTGCATTGACAGTGCATCTGAGACTGGGCTGGGCTTTTATTGGTTCTGAGGTATGGCAGCCATGCATGCGCACACCATACTCTGGAGGTCGAACACTGTTATTCAAGGGGAAAACTGGATGGATTGGTGGGAAACAGCCCAATGGTGCAGACCTTTTTTAATGCAGAGCTTGGTGGGTAAAACACATTATGCCATATAGTAAAGGACTGGACCTAAGTCAGAGTAAATGGTCTGTCTGGGAAGAGAAAAGAGCACTAGGCTGACTCGTGCTTAGAGTGGAGTGGGGTGGGTCATTGGCCATTTTCATGAGGAGATTGGAGAAGGTGCCGGTGGTGGTGGGGCCTCTTTAAACTTTGGTTTGATCTGAAAAGTGAGTGACAGGTGATCTTCGGTATGTTTGTGCTGTACACCAGGAGCCTGGCAGGTTCCTGAAAGCCAAGCACCGCGCTGGCTCACCGGATATCAGTGAAGCTGAATTAGGGGGGACACCATGGTCTAAAGCTCCTACTGGTGCCCAGCCACAGCCCCACCTGGACCAGCAGACCGTCAGGCCGTGGGTCAGCTTCATGTTTGGACAGGGTGTTCTTCCCTTCCTGTGTAATCCCTTCTCCAACAGGACAGGCACAAAGCCAGGGGAGGCCTCAAGCTGGGGTCCCCCTTCCAGATTAGAGACGCAGCGGGACTCATGAGAGAGGAAGGCCAGCACGGGATCACAGGACTGCTACTGCTACTACGAGTACAACTAGCTACAACCACAACTAAAGAAGTATGTAGTTGTTGCACTGTAGTTCTAAATCCAGACAGTTCCAGCTGGGCGTAGAGTCGCCCAAGGTGAAAGGAGAACGCAAAATACCCCTCGCCCCATCGCTCAAGAGCACCTCCTCTGGCTCACCACACACCTGCAGTCTGCCTGTGCCAGCTGTGGGGTCCCCCAGAGCTGTAGCTGCTCAGCTCAGCTGCTCGAATGCAGATGGAAAAGCAGCTGTGGCTGGCTGTGTGCCTCTCAGAGCACACACTGGTGTACATATCCCCCCCCCCCCCATTGCTTTTACATGACACAGCAAAAAAACTATTATACAGAATTGTCAAATTTGTGGAGAATATTAAAACATGTTGGGGGGAAAAAGTAGAATTTTTTTTTAAACCCAGTGAGAGACTGTACTAATGGATGACAGACAATCCAACAGCAATGGTAACAACTTGTTTGAGTCAGTCACTCAGAGGCTTAAACAGGCATATTGATTCTACGTTTCAGTTCCTTCCTGTCTTTATTCGTGTCGGCTTTCGTTTCTTCAGCCTTGTGTTCCCTGACACGTTTTCAGCAAAATAAACTCTGAAGGGTAACCATTTGGGGTTTACATTTTTAATCTGATGCGGGAGAAAATTATGCAGGCATTACATCCTGAAATGTTCCTCAGCTGCAGATAAAACAAACACTGATCAATGTGCTCAACACATATGGGGAAAAAAAAGAGCATACGATTGTTCATTCACAGGCTTCAGATTTATGCAAATGTCTTATAATGCCCAGGCACCATTTACAGACTTGAATACACTTCCAAAGTGAATCCCTGAATGAGGTGTGTTAATGGCATTCAGCGCTCCGTAGACTTCTGCCTCTAGGCTTACCTGCAGTTTCTGTATTCTCCAGTGAAATGTCTGAATTTACACAGATGTGAGAATGGTATTAAAATAGCATCCTTCATAAAGTGGGCTTGCTTTAGCTTCCAATAAGTGACTAAAGGAATAGACTTGAATCATGTTGAGGAGTGGCTCAGATTAAAACAGTTTAATGGAAATAATTACTGATGGGCTACCGTGGACAGAAATGGCAAGGGACATTGAGTGGACTGTCGCCAAATTTATACATATCAGCAAGCACAAATTTTTTCCAGATCCTAATTCAAACATTTATTTTAAGTGAATTTTAGACTCGGGTCTATAGACATTTGGGAAAGTGACATTTCTGAGTTGTAATTACCAAAAAAAAAAAAGTTCACTTGACAATGGCTCCCTGACTGCTAATTTTAGAAGATGAAAGCCATCAGTGACCTTAAATGCGTTTTAGATTATGAGAACGCTAAAGCTTTACCAAAGTGTTGCCAAAATCCAAAGCAGTTAACAACTGACGAGGGAGGCGGCTGCCAGAAACTTGGCTGGAAGCCATTTTGAGCTGCATAATTTTCCTGTAGTTCTGCCAAAGGGTAGGAAATCATGTTACTCAAATTGGGTTAGCCCTCTTTAAAGTCAACAGTCCTTTTAATTTAGAGTGCTGTTATGCTTCATAAAGGCTGCATCCAAGGAAGGTGGCCAAAGGGTGCTCTTTTGGAGGGTCTATGGGTGCCCTAAAAAACAGACCGGTGGCCCCTGGGTCTGCGAGGATGTAATTTCGGAGCGAAGAGGTTGACGCCCCTGGGCTCCCATCCTCGCGGCGTCTCCCCGCCGCCCGTACCTGACCGAGCGCTTTGTTTCTCGCCTCTGCTCAGCGAACACCTACGCTCCCCTGCCACCGTGTTACGGCCGGCTCGAAGGGCCGCAACAAAGAAGGCCAACGTACCTCAAAAAAAAAAAAATCCAGAAACTGATTTAAAATTTAAAAAATATATATTTATAGAAGCCATAAACTAAAACGCAAACTACAACAAACAAAAACCCACAAAGTTCACCAAACAGAAAGATCCCTGCAAAAACCACAAACAAACCACACACCGCTCCAAAGAAGACCTCAAAGAAAGAATCTCTACACAGAAGACCCCAAAGAAAATCTCTCCCTGCCTCCCTGCCAGGCTTATATTGGGCCACAGGCAGGTGGAGGCAATCAAGCAATTAAGCAGTTAGGTAATCACCTCCACCTGCACTACCCAGACCAGCAGAGGCAGGGGACGTAACACACAAAGCCAACCGGAAGCCATAATCAGCCACACTGGCAAAGGCCAGGTATGTGGGCATTCTCTCACTATCCACAGCGCTAATACGGCTCAGTTTTACAGGGATCTGAATGGACAGACATGCTTATGCAAGGAATGCAGCTGTCTACAGTCAAACCTAGTGCTCCCATCCGTACCTGCCTGGATATGCAGCTGAACTGGAGTGCTTATTAGCCAATACCGCTGGCCAGCAATGCACATTACCATTTTGTGATTAGGCGCACAAGTTCAATTTCATCTAACTACTCTAACTGAGCAGAAGCAAAGCATCAATGAAGCAAATACTACACACAGAAAAGCAATCAAATGATTTATATTTAGGCATGCAAAACCACCACCTTAAGCGCTATTGTCCACATTGCATAATCATTTTTTTTTTTAAAACCCAGTGATACTGTATTTTCATTTGCAAGAGACCTCAGGTAAACCTAAATAAAAAGTAATGAATAAAAAAAGAAAGGGATAGGCACATGCACTCTCAGACATGCGAACACTCCCTGACAAAAGATGCATAATCCTAGACCCTGAGCCACAAGGATGCTTGAATGTGCATTGCTTACCATAAGAGGCCTGGGGTTTCTCTTGGACATATTGCATTTTGTAAAAATAGTTTTTGATTTCATTGTTTGTCCTAGGCAGCAGGTGATAGTGGTTGATGGATTATTAAAACTTATTTTACATTTAAATTGATCTATTTAAAAATAGGTAATAATAATAATAATAATAATAATAATAATAATAATAATCATAATATTTGCAAATCATAATATTAAAGAAGTACAGAGCAATATAAAGCTAAAAATGTTCCCCCACAATGGCAAAGTAATGGATGTATTTAATTGAATCCAAGTTTGATCAACTGTGAGGGATTTATTGTTGGATTATGAATCACCCCTTTCAATCATAACTAATTCATGTGCTTTATGGGAAAATAAAAGGAATTACTTTTAAAATGCTGAAAGCAAAATTTAAAAACACAGTTTCACAAAAAGCACCCTTTTTTCACCACAGGATGATTCTGGCAATATTAAGCCAGGGCCATATACAAGACTATGCTGCCACTTAACCACACCAAGGCTATTGTTACTTATTCAATTAATATTACTTTCAGCAATGGGGAAAGATATATAATTATTCATCAAACAAAAAGACATAGCCAAAGAGCGCAACCTCCCCATGGCGCAGGGCGAGACGGTAAAGAGGTTCGCTGTTTCTTTCCCTGCAGGTACCCAGGGTGGCACCGCGCCGCACGTACCCGCCATGCCATCCTGTAATGATGATATCATTTCCTTAAACGTGCCTCGGCGATGCCCGCGGGCACTCCCCAGCCACGCGGGGCTGTCAGCTGGAGAAGGCTCTTTCTCTCCGCCTTTCACTTCCTCCCAGCGTTCTTTTCTTTCCTGTGTTCGTTCAGTGCTTCAGCATTCTTTTTTTTTGTGTGTGTGTTTCCTTTCTTTCCCCCTGTGCTCCATTTTCCAGAAAAATCCAAAACAACAGAATTGGGTAAAAGCATGAAATGCATACAGTATGGGCACATTTCCCCCTCACAACCCTGTGTATTATGGATTCAGTTGTATGTGATCATGCTGTAAATAAAATAAAGCTTTTTTTCTGAGTTAAATTCTTTAGGATTCTTTGGTATCTACCTTCAAGGAGGCATAGATCTGAGGGTAAAAGCTCTTTCAGCTGAGCAAATGTACGTGCTACAGCGCTTTGTTCTCTGAATACAAGCAAGTATTTTTATTGCTTGTTTTTATGTCTTTTAAAACATGTTTTAGTAACCGCCAAACATGCTCTTATGAGTGAGCATCAGAGATATCTTTATATTTCTCTGTTCAGAGTACAATTTGCTGTCCATGAAACTGAATGCCGCCTAAACTCTTATCTCAATACAATTATTTTCACTATTGAAAGGGATTACAGTAGGGAGTGTACGCTGTTCTCCCTGAAACATTCACCGATCACAATACATGAAATAGCCTATTTGAGAAATATTTGGTTAGTGATACTTGTGATACAATTTAAAAAACAAACCAAACATATTTTTTATTACAAATAATCCCGGTTACTACTTTGTTTGTGAAACACAATTGCAATGCAAATGTCATGGAGAATAGAACATCTTAGACCACTGCCAGAACAAACACAATGACAGGTAAAATCAGCCTTCATCAATACTGCTGTTCTCCAGAGGCCATGACACATAAAATGATCAAAGATAATACATTTGAAGAAAAATACAAAAATATATTCAAAAACAATTTGAATGATTACAATGTAAAATACAGAGAATGAACCATATTTATGAACCCTATTTCATTTAAGGCATTCTCCAAAAATAAATATAATGTGTGTAATAAAAACATGACAAAATTATAAGTAGACCTACATGGTTTTTTTTTGTTTTTGTTTAAATGAGAACTGCACAATATGCCATATTGTACTCATTACTTAATGCTTTCTTTCTGGAATGCCTTAGTCTTATGACTAGAGCGCTTGCCACTGGATACTGCCCTCTGTTGGTTTCATAGTGAAATGGGTGTTCCCTTCTTTAAAGTTAATACATTACACTAGGTAAAATATTTAGGCATTCCTTTAAGCAAAGCACAATGCACATACTCAGAATTTTCCTTGTCTTTAAATGTAAACTATTGTTCATCATATTGTATTAGTCTAGAAACCTGTGTCATGTTTGTGTGGCTCTGTAAAAATACTGTTTTACCACAGAATACACCAAAGTACAACATGACAACATTCAATAGACACAGGCAAAGGGCTACTCAATAAATAAGTGTATTGGAACTTGGATTTTAAGAAGTTGACTGTAAACTTGTAAATTGTTAGCTGTAAATTTGAGTTTGGTATCATCATTGAAAGTGGCTTAAGAACAAAGCTAACGGTTACATTTATTGGAGGTAACACCCATATAAAACATGAATGAAAAATGATAACCCTTGCTTAATCGGTTTTTTGCCAACAGAAATTTGAATGCATTATTTGAAAAAGACAGACAGCAAAGCAAATATCCAACTAATACCAATTATGACATGCACGGTTTTGTTTTTATGAAACTGAGTCATAAACACAGCCCAATAACATCAGGAATGTGTCTTCTATTTAGGATAATTGTAAAGCTAGCTTTCAAGAGCCAGTCAATCTATTTAATTTCGGTCAGATGGTAAATTAGCTTATGCTATTTTTGACAATGTTAGCAGTGTTGGTGCAACATATATGTATACAAACACATAAACATAAAAATAAATGAATGACCCATATAAATGATAATGTAGTTTTCAACAATTTTTTGTGCTGAGTGCCTCTAAAGCTATAAATGTTTGTATAATGCCTAAAGTGTCCTAATCATAATGTGATAATCATAATTATGAGATAAAATATGAGCATATATGACATGTACTTAAGGATATGTCACTTCATGTCACCTGCTAATATACATTGATATGCATAAACTGCATGGCTTAAAAAGTAAGCATTAACCAATATAAAATGATATACATTTTACATTACATGACATGAGCTAATCTACCAATTTTAATATATACACTGCATTTAGAAAATATGTGTGTAGTTTTAATGTTTATACACATACATTTTTCAGCTGCATCTCTTTTTCAATTCACTATAAAAATTGTGCCAACCATTGCTATTTCCTGTTTCACCTTCTGAGAAATTTATAATAGTTGTTTTACACTTTTAAATTTATTTATAAGTTTATTTTTGAATAGTCCCATTTGTATGGATAATTTTGCCCATCACCTCAAAATATGGTGTTAATTAAACTGATATATCACTTTTATTTCATGTCAAGTGTGATCGTACAAATTTAATCTTTATTTAATAATTAAAAAATGCAGACAGATTTAAAAGAAAACAGTTTTCAGTCAGCATATTTCTTTCGAATGGGTAGAACACTGTCCACTGCCTGAATCTTTTTTGATTTAAATTAACTGACATTTAAATCAATGTGGCCAATTAATCCTCCATGGGAAAAATCAACATCATTCCACTAATGAAGCCTGAAATTAAGTCAGGTTCCTGCATTTTTTTCAATCATTCAGTGGCCAAGCACAATACATATACATCTCTCTCTCTCTCTCTCTCTCTCTCTCTCTCTCTCTCTCTTACACTCACACACATATGCACACACACACACATACATGTGTACCACACAAATTTGCTTAAATTATGCCCCTTAAATTATGCATATGAACACACACACACACACACGCACATACACGCTCACATGCACGCACACACGCACACACACGTGTAGTTATGAGTAACTTTGCTTAAATTATGGCCCTTAAATTATGCATATGAACACACACACACACATATACACACTCACACGCATGCACACACACACACGCACACACTCACGCGTAGTTATGAGTAACTTTGCTCACATTATGCCCCTTAAATTATGCATATGAACACACACACATATACACACTCACACGCATGTACACACACACACACACTCACGTGTAGTTATGAGTAACTTTGCTCAAATTATGCCCCTTAAATTATACATATGAACACACACACATATACACACTCACACGCATGCACACACACACACACACACTCACGTGTAGTTATGAGTAACTTTGCTCAAATTAAGCCCCTTAAATTATGCATATGAACATGCACACACACACACATACACACTCACAGGCATGCACACACACACACGCATATGAACACACACACACACACACACATGCACATACACACACACACACACACACACACACACACACACACACACACACACACACACACACACACACACACGCACACGCACACATGCTTGTAGGCGTGCACAACAGAGCCCCTCTCAGCGTTCGGAGTCCACTCTTGAAAGGACCCGTCCTTTAGATCTGGCGCTTTTGTTAGTTTTAGTTTTGCACCCTCTCGCAAAACTGCGGAGGAAAAGATTTAATCAGGTTTTTAACGTGAGGAGGGAAAAGGGAACAGAGAGGAGAGTGGGGGCTTTGTCAGCGCGTGAAAGGCCAGCCAGGAGGGAAGCCTTTCAGCTCTCTTTACTCTAACCTGCTGGGGCCCATTTGGTCTCTTTCAACCAGAAAGAAAAGGAAAAATGAATAAGCAATATAGGGATAAGGGTCATTTATGCAGGCCTATGGTATAATCAATGGGTGCTTGTAATCTCCATTGTTCTTCACAGGGGTGGTTGTAAGACAATTAAATCTACCTTCCCAAGCATTACAGTTCCGCGGCTAACCTGAGAAAAAAATGTCCGTGGGAAATCCCATGAGGGCAATAAGGGAAGGAGATGCAACTTTTCTGCAAAGCACTGTGTGCGTGAGAAGCCTTCTGGTCTGGAGTCCACACATTAAGTGCTGTGTGAAGAAGACTTTTCCATGCTAAAAATGCAGACACTGTATTATCCTCTCAAAGCTCTATAAAAGTACTAAAAGATTTGTAAAGAGGACATTTATCCAGTCTGTATTATTTTATCATACTCTGAGTCAATACATTTCTTTCTTTCATTCAAAGGGCCCCAGACATCGCTGCTGTAACCGTTAAATTAGCAACTGTTCAGAACAGTATGGCTATTGTTTAAATAACTATAATTATTTTTATATGATGGTATCTTGTTCAGACAATGTGATTGTGTACCGGTTGTCTTAATAAAAATTGGTCCTCCGTTATTAGATTTTTTCAAATTTTGTATACATTGTGCTATGAACATTAACCCCCCCCCCCCCCCCCCACCACTACCCCTTCTCTATGCAAAATTATCTATGATTTGCTTTTTAACTATGTTGTTATGTTCCCACATTTTAAAATCTTTGAAAAATCCATATATCTGAAGGCTGTTGTATAGCCTGTTTGAGGAAATCACTGGTTAATCAGTGAATGATTTTCTTTGGGCTTCTATGAAGAATAAATCACTAGCTACACAAAAAACACACTTTGGTCTTGTTTTCAAATGCAGTAACAAACAGTGAGCCTTCACTTTAATGTTAATGAGGCTTGTTTCAAAAGCACATTTCAAAAACAAAACATCCCTCTGTTCAAAAGTACTGTGGTGACATCTACTGGCGATGAGGCACATGGTCTATTACGAAACACGTTTAAAAAAAAAGGAAGACATAGTTATCACTGCGCTGCTTTTGATTTTCTGAGAAATAGCCTAGGAAAGGTGGCAATAACTTTTTTAAATAAACAATGTCTCACTGAATTACTGAAAAGGGCTGCAAGTTAGTACACAAACAGGGTCCTTCATTGATGTAAAGTTCTGTACGTGTGTCACTCTTTTATTCCAAAATTATTTTTGCCTGCCACATTTATGCATGTCATGATGCACACTATATTTACGCTGCTTGTGATATCAAGCTAAATGAACAGAAATCCTCGTCAACACTTAATTTCTTATTAAACTCTGGTCTGGAATTGCACCCATGCTCCCTGGAAATGTCGCCAGTGAATTAAAGTGTCCTCCGTGAAGAATTTTGGAACCTTGCTATTGCCCATGAGTGAAGTCCAAATTCCATTTCCTGTTCCTGAAAATTGAAATTAAGCTGGCTTAATTTCCTTTATGATATTAGAGTGAGTTAAAATACAAGGGTACCATATGTGCATTCATAACAGTGAATTCTTAGACCGTAAAGAGACTGTGAACAACACTGGCACTGCACAACACACACACACACACACACAAGCACACACACGTTATGTCTTCATCATAGCATGGCTGTAATGGGGAAGTAATGAGGCTGATGTAACCGTACATGTGACATGACTTCAGAATGATTTCAGAAAGGATGAATGCAGGTTTGCATAAAACCCACAGCCAGCAGTCGCCTAAAACTAGTATGTAGACTACTTCAAATACGGGTCACCCCTCCCATGCCTTTCTTGTGGTACAATTAAGCACATTGTAAAGCCTGAATGATCAATGACGTTAAAAAAATATTTAAACTCTTTTCTTTAACTTGGAAAAAACACTGGCAGGTGTTGCTGCCACATAGCCTCACATTGTCTCCTTGGGAACGTGTTTGCAGAGTTCCAATTTTCCAGCTGAGGAAGTGGTCACCTAAGGCATTTAATTATCACTGTGTGTGTGTGTGCGTGCGTGTGTGTGCGCGCGTGTTGGAACGTGATCACATAATCAGTAAAATATTTTGTCAAGTATATTTGCCTTCATATACTTGTATAGAGTTCAAACACATAGATAGCATAGCATTGCTCCATGAAGTAATGTTCATAAAATTAACTGACAAGACTGAAATTGTCTTATAAATAGGAGACTGTAGCATACTGAATAGATGTGGGTCGCTATAATTGTGCATCTGTGGATGTGGCCAGCAGGAAACCCCAACATCACAAGGGATGTGAACAGAGAGAAGATGGCAATCAGAAAACAGAAGAGGTCCCGTCTGAATTCATTGAAGCTCTTTAGAGTTTTCAGTCTGAAGGACTTACATAGGATATTTATACTCTATTTATTGAACTGATAAAATGGACTGCAACTGCTATACAATTAGAATCCTCTTATCATACCCAATAATGTCCCTGCTGCCTGATTTAGAGAGTTGTAAAAATCTTCAGAATTAAATGACTGACAATTTAAAAAGAGAAAATATTTTTATCAATATTCTCCATTCATGGGGAACATATTTTTAACATTCTGAGGGATACGCAGCAGTGTTTTCAAATTTTACCTGGCGATTATTGTAGTTTAATGTATTTAGAAATATGCATTTGTCCCATATAGGGCTCGTGGATAATACATGTCACATAAATTATATAGCTGTATTTACGGAAAGAGAACAATGGGAAAGAATGCTAACTTGAATTATTTGTATTGCACAGTTCTATTTCGTTCATCCGATCTGATAGATCAAATGTCTGAAAGCAAAATTTTATCATTTGATAAAGATCTATCCTTTTTAAAATCAATACACAATCAATACTAACTTTGTGGGGAATCAAGTTGGCTATACAAATATGTACATTTAGGTATATATATATATATATATATATATATATATATAAACAGTGTGCAGAGCAAAGGTTTCCACCTACGGGCTTCTCATATGCAAATATGCATAAAGTTAATAAATAATGACAGACTGACAGCGCTCACAGTCAACCTGCAGGCTGGTGCCGGTGTGATTTGCGCGATTAACACACGTCCTAACGATGGGGATGTCAGAGATGAATCCTGGGCCTCCTCTCCCGCAGCCGTTGCGGTGGCTCCTCTGTGATCCTCCGTAGTTACCCTCGTCAGCTTTTCCCAGCCGCAGAGCGCTGCCCGTTCGCTTCTTCTAATCTTTTCCACCAAGCGGCATTTTTTTTTCTGCTCTCTATTTTCCTGGTGCGTCTTTGTTCCGCACAGACCGCGTGAGCTTGAGCCGAGTCTTCAGATCACACGGCATCATTAGCTAAGCAACGGAACGTGGGTACCATTTTTGGAGGGGAGGGTAGGTGGTGGGGGGTGGGGCTGTTTTCCGTCTTTGTTTTTCGTTTTGCTTTCTTTCTTAACATTGCTTTGCACAGCAGATGGAAATGAACACGTTGGTTTTTCTTCCTTGTTAAATTATGCGTTTGAACTCGCGGCTGCTGTCGCTTTACTCGTTCACAAAGTTAGCGGAGGTGAGGAATTTGAAATGGATCATTCCCATGACCATATTTTAGATTCATTAAACTATCTGGTGCATATGGTTGGAATGTGCAATATGTGATATACATGTAAAATATCAAATGTGACATTAGCTATCATGAGTAGCAGTATCTATACTACGTAACATGACCATTTCAAAACAAATCACTGAGTGGCATTTCATGCTAGAAAAGCCTTAGGCCTATGTTTGATTAGATGGGGCTGCCTGTGATGTTCAGAAGCAATTAATTTCAATGATGTATGTGTAGACATAGAAAGCAGAACAGACTGAAATCAGTAGTCCCACATACAAAAGCATATCACTAAGACATCTGTGCCTTTTGAAATAAAAAATGACAGCTCATCAACTGGCCATATACAGTACTGTGCAAAATTCAGAGACAACCCTTTCGTTTATTCAAATCAGCCATGCTGTGCAAATTATTTTTTTGCAGTTTCAGACAATAATGCAAAAAACAAAAATTCTATTAAAATAAAATTACAAAAAGCCTCCACCCCCACATATAACATCAAATCTGTCAGTATTTGCCTACTCTTTCTTTTGTGCACCCTACTACCAATTTAAGTCTTCCATCTTTCCGATCAACAAACATGTTGCAGCTCTGTGCTCCCAAAAACGCTGTTACCAAGTGTCAATGTTAGAACTTTTTACTTCAAAAGTAACATTCAAACAAACAACTAGCCAACATACTTTAGCTGCCTTGCAGATTTGTTTGCCATGTACATCTAAAATGGCTAAAGGAGATATTTCTGATGAGATTAAATATAAGATAATTCAAGTCACAGGAAAATAAGAGAGAGAAAAAACAGTTATCTTTGAGAGATTGGGGGAAAGAAATCAAGCTCAACTCTTGTTTCAAGAAATCCACAGGTGTTTCTATCAATCTTTCCATTGTGAGACTCACTGCTGTGGGCCTGCAAGGATATGTAGCTGTCAAAAAGCCACTACTGAAGGAAGGAAATAAACAAAAGAGAAGAACATTTGCACTAGTACACTGAAACAAGATGCCTGAATGGATGTGGAGTAAGGAATTATGGGCCGATGAGTCTAACTAAAGATTTTTGTAAGTAAGAGAAGGCAATATGTACACCACCAAAGCAATGAAAGACTCAGAACCATGTCTGCAACCAAAAGTCAAAAATGGTGGAGGATCAGTGTAAGTTTGGGGCTATACAGCAACATCTGGAGTTGCTGATTTGGTTTTGATTGAAGGCATCATGAATGCTGATAAATACAAAAAAAAAATATTGGAAGCAAATCCATTCTACAGAAAGACAATGACCCAAGGAACACTGCTAAGATCAAGCTGCTGGTGTTCTCAGAACAAAGGACTGGCCACCCCAGGGTGCAGACCTCGACATCATTGAACGTGTTTGGGATTATCAGGATTGAGAGAAGAAGAAAATATGAACAACCTGTAAAACTGAACTTGGAAGTGTTTACAAGAAGCATGGAATAATAATGCAACACGATTTCTTTAAAAAACTCCAAGCAAGTCCCAGAAAATAATGGAAGCTGTAATAAAGGCAAAGGATGGACACACTTAATACTGAAAGATTTGATATCGTATATAGTTGTGGGTTTTTTTAGCAATTCTGTGTTAAATTTTCTGACACCGAAAAATAAGTAACTTGCACTTAATGGCGGTTTTAACAGGAAGGTACTGTAAATAGAAGGGTGGTCTTGGACTTATGCACAGGACTGTAGGTCTAATAGAACAGTTCAACTGTCTGATAACATAGGTGTAGGCCAAAATGATGAGATAGGAGTGATATCACTGTCACTCTTGCTACAATCGATTTTTTAGGAATTATCACTGTTGTTTTGAACATCACCAGTAAAGTAATCGGTAAACAACTCTCTTAAAACACCTCCACTGGCAACGTCACCCAAATTAATCTGAGCTACATTTGCACCGTCTTCCACCATTTTGAAAGTTTGCTTTGTTATGATGCTTCAGGTGAGCTATTGACAGGACAAAGGGGTGTGTCACACAGGCTTTGTATTCTTTATTGTTAAACTATAAGGCTGACCAATGGAGAATACATAATGAAGAAGAAAGACTATAGAAAGGCCATGGTTTATTGCCCGAACCCTGAATTTTGGCTATGGCAGATTATCAGCTGCAATTGAGTTATCTTATCTGGAGCTTCCTCTAAAGATGTGACAGCAATTGCCAATGGGTCCAGCTACAGTGCAGGCTGTTATTCCTGTTTAAACATCCAACAGCAAAAGCCAAGCATGGAGACAGACTGCTCAGCTGTACTATCTGTCACATTCTCACATGAGGTTAGTGCAATACCTCCACACTCACAGATGTGTTATTCTTTACTCCCCCACAAGGGTACATACAGCTACCTCCTTCATGTGGCAGGACTTTTCAGGAAGGTGTTGACAGGGCACCGTGATGCAAATGGTAATTCGGAAAACTTTGTGGAGGCTTTCTACAGTGAAGGACTGAAGTCTCACGCAAATAGTTTCATATCTCTCTCTCTCTCTCTCTCTCTCTCTCTCTCTCTCCCCTCCTTCTCTATCTCTCATAGGGTTTAATATTGAATCATGGATGATTAATAGCTTTAATTGATGATGTTCACATACGCATTTTGAATGCCATTATCAAATTGAGCTACATGACTCAAATAAGAAGAAAGTGTTCCACTGGATGCTCTTCTTACAAGAAAAAAATGCAGACTAAAGGTACATCATTTATAATAAAAGAAAGTAATCAAGCCATGTGTTTTATGATTCTACATACGCAATTATGACCCTTGGTCCCCACCCCTCCCTCCCTGCATCCTGACTGCTTTTGGAAGAGAGCTTTTCTCCTGCACTTAGTATGCACATCACACAATGTAGGTCTGTGCCCCCCCCCCCCCCCCCCTCCTGCAGACACTGAACTGGTCCCTACAGCTGGAGTCTTCTGCTCATGCAAATGAGCAGGGCTCAGAAGGCTGGGTACAGACACAAAGATCAATTAAAAGGGAGCTGATAGCTGTTTAGTGGACAGACAAGGCGTGGGGAGGGGGCTGAGGGCCGTCCAATGGCTCTTCACCGCCTCAGCTCAGACACATCCGGTCCTGCTTTATCAAGGCATGCCCCCACACCCCCTCTACTCCCCCAACCCCCATTGTTGAAGCCAATATGTCTGGGATGCAGAGATGGCATGGCTCCTTCTGCACTTCATATTCTTTTCCCAATGCAACACAAGCTTAACGCCTCCAACTCATGACACCACCTTTCCCTCCACATACACACACGCACACACACACACACACACACACTAGTTATACCCCTCTTACACAAAGCACATGACCTGATTCACAAAGCTGTAGAAGTACCATGTGCTGTAAATGTCTAATTTGCCAACAAAGGCACAACACCATTCGAAGGTTAATGTTCGCCTTATTTGCACAGTTTGCTAACTGGGTTTAGCTACTCTCCAGAAGCAAAAAAATACAGTAATAATCATCTGACTGGCACCACTGGTACACTGGAAATTATAGAGGACCTCCTGAGCCCACTCACAGGCAACATTTGTCCTTGAAAGGCCAATCAACATTATCACAGACTGCATCGGTTTCCAGGGCAACCAGCAACGAGCTCTGTAATTGGACAACAGAACCATGCTATGAAGGGAAATTGGAACTGTAGACGCACGTTAACTGCGTCAATGAATTAGAAAAGAGCAAACACTACGGGTTTAACAAAGGATCCATAAACACGAAAGGGGATCTTTGCACGACTAGAAATACTACAGATTTATTTCAACAAATATACATTTCAATTTAATATCTTTGAATTTTTCATGGATAATGTTATTTGATGAATTAGGCTCACTTCATGAGAAATGTTTCCAGGATTCTTCATACCACTGAAATATTTGTAAAGAACAAATAATCTTAAATGCAAACAAATATTTTGAATATGCTATGTGCACATATACTTTTTAATGTAAATTAACATCTAGTAAACATAATTTGTGTAAACCACCAATGAAAATACATTAGGCAAAACCTAAACATAGTTCTATTTAGTTATATAGAGTTTTGGTGTCTCACATTTTTCCAAAGTCTTGTCCTTAATCTTATGTGTGAATATAATGCGCAATATCTGTGCCTTAAAATACACGCGACACAAATTCCAGCAGAACTGTGGGAAGAGAACTGATGAACTGCAATGTCCCACTCTAAATAAATAAGAGGAATTATCATATTATGGTCAGAGATCATGATCCAATTCCAGTTTATTTCACCGTCTCTGTAATATCACATCATGATGCATCGATCTGTCATCATATCCAGGCTGCACGTGATCGCAGATCAAATGCTGGAATACAGCTCGACAGCAGACCGAGGGTGCCAGACTGCATTGTCCCACGGGCAGAGCTCCACACCACCAAGCCAGCAGCATTCCTTCAGTGCGACATGCTACTCGTCCGTGCCCCTCTCCCTCCTGCATTTGATGGTACCGAACACAGCGGGCTTACTGACCAAAAAGAACTGTTTTATGTCACAGATGTGCAGGTTTACCAGGGAATATACCAAGCAGCAATGCCCATGAAAAACACAAGAACCCGAGACTTGTCTGTCTGTCTGTCCACCCATCACCCCCACCCCGCCCACCCCACCCCCCCCCCCATCTTAAAAAAATACATTTTCGACATATATATCACACAAGGATACTCAACCTGGCAGTTGGATGGGCAGAAAGACAAGGCACAAATATTAACATTACACGAGCAGAAATGTGTTATGAATTAAATACAAACAAATGGATAAATGAGGTTATCTGCTAATCCTATTATTGGCTTGAATGTTCCCCTGGCTTCTACATTAGTTCTACAAAAGCCAACCTTTAAGGAGGGCAAATGTGTGATTGACAAGTCCATGCATCCACACTGTAGCTTATAAGACGGGATGCTGTGAATATGAGCTTGTGTGTTCAGGCTTGTAGTGTGCAAGGTTATTTATCTATATTTTGTTTATCAGTCAAACTAATAATAATAATAATAATAATAATACAAATAATAATAATAATAATAATAATAATAATACATAACTGCACAGGAATGTGAATTATGTTCAAAGACAAATATTGAACCAAAGGGGGAGTTTAAATGGAAAAAGGGAGGAGGAGACAAGAAGGGCTGAGAATGATTTATAAATACCTTCTGCATGCAAGAGCAAGCCTTTGTCATATCTATATACCAAAAGTATTATTACTATTATTATTATTATTATTAGTAGTAGTAATAGTACTAGTAGTAGTCATAGTAACAGTAATCGTGATAGTAATAGAAATGATAGTAGTAGTAGAAGCAGTATTATACATGTTCAAAATGTTTGTGCATATTCAATCGTGCATATTCCCAATCCGGTGCTATGTGTGCACCTTTTAAATGAATGCAGAAGGCTGGACCAGAGGCAGTGCTGAGGCAGGAATACTGCAACAGCAAGATGGATACATAATGCAAAGAGCGAGTGAAGAACAGTGCATATAAGGAAATCATTCTGTCATCAAAGCCACAGTCTGCCAACATTCACGTACAGTATCTTTCAAATAAAACACAATTTGACCATGAACCCCCCCCACCCCCCACCCCCCACACACACAATGACTAAACGCAGGAGTACCAGACACACACCATTCGGCATTAAAGGAATCTTTAAGGAAAAAGAAGTGAATGAACATGCTGCCCCCTTCCAGGTTAATGCGATTCATGTCTACTGCTTCAAATGCAGAAATGACTTTAGTTTAAAGGTGTAGTGGCTCATTATTCAGAACAAACTTCAAATGTAAAACGTTCGGTCGACTAAGCCAGTAAGCTACATTAAACACACACACACACACGTAGACGTAGCTGGGCACACACGGGCACACACACTTGCGCGCATATATGGAGCACTCATCAATAATTCAGCAGTGCTGCATGTTTATGCAAATTGCATAAAATGGGGTCACAAACGCAATGGGTATTTTAAATACTGGCATATGTAATACCATATCAAAATACTGCAAGCTGTATCCCAGGAAAAAAATACAGCCATATCTGAAACCACATCTGTGAAGCTCAATAAAAATGACAATTGTGGCAACTGAAATACTTGCTGTGCAGAGAGAGCAAGTGTGTGTGTGTGTGAGAGAGAGAGAGATAGAGAGAGAGAGACAGCAGCAGAGAGACAGAAAGAGAAAAATAAACACTTACCTATTTAAATGTCGTCCTTGATTTCTACAGGTTTTAAGAGCTTGGCGATAGCACAGCTCACTGGAAAAAAAAAATCTGTAATGCGACGGTGATATGCAAATGAATAATTCCCCCTGAATGCAAAGACCATTTATTATTCATAAATTACTCATGTTTATGCAAATGAGTGCATAAAGAAATGGGGGGTGGGTAGGGGTTTAAGGGGTTGGGTGTTTGTGTGTCTGTGTGTGTGTGTGTGTGTGTGCGTCGGGGGGTGGGGGGGGCAGGCATCTTTGTTCGAGCAGTTATCATTTGAACAACTATATTATTTTCAATGTAAATCACTCAGTTATTTGTAGTTTACAATTTACAAATAAATAACCTTAATATCAATTTACAGTAAAGCTCAATTTTGCTTCCACGCTATTATGTCAGACTTAGCGATGAAAGACGTAGTAATGAAAATATGACACAAGGATTAACACAAGGTTCCAAGGGAATGGTCGAGAGATCCGCTTCTTTACAGCTGTGCGCACATAAGTACACGTCTGTATATATTTTCTATTGTTTGTGCAGCTTGATCATTTTTGTATATGCAATATTTATTGAAGCGATTCAATAAATGAGAACTGTGTTCAAACCATACTACATACAGCAATGTCCCGATCTGGATTTAAACATGCAACCTCCGATCGAGCTCCCGAAGAGCTGCCACCACAAGGTAGTCACACAAGGAAACCATATTATAAGAAGTGGGATTACAGGCATCAGCAAAAAGATGTGTGATCAAAGTACTGCGTGTGTGTTTTGGACTGCTTTTGTCTGAAAAGAGTTACACTTCTGTGGATCTGATTTGTAACAGTGGTTCTTAAATTGATTATTTGTCATTTGTCAAGCACACAAAAATCTGACAAGATGAGGAGCAATTAAAGGCACAAATATGAAGGGAAAAATTCCACACAGTGTGACAGATATTGTAACAAGAATGACAAAGATATTGTACACATAAAATACATGTATGTATGTATGTATGTATGAATGTATGTATGTATACATGCATGCATGCTTGTATGTAACAATACCCATTTTGTACTCTAGACCTCAATCACCCTGGCCAGTGTGTGTACAGCATATGTTAATGTGATCATTATCCTAAGAACACATAAATATACATGACCTTACCACTAACCCTTAAACTAACCATTTTTAAACTAGTCTTAACTCTTCTTATGGTCTTTATCTGCTTTGAACACAATGACCCTGTTTGAAAAAACCATTCAGGTCTGAATATTACCTGTGGTGTGGGGTGCCTAGAAGAAGAGCACGAGCGTCACTCTGCAAGATGGATGAATTCACCACGCCCCCTCCTCCCCGCCATTGGCCGTCAGGTCAGGAGACAGCCGGCAGGGAAGACGCTGTTGGGTCTGCCTGCCTCCTCAACGCCTCAGTGCCATAATGGAGTCAGGAGCAGCGTTCCGCGCGCTTACCTATGCCCCATCTTTTACCTGAAAGACGGGGCGTACGAGACACAGGGGTGTTTGGGCACGGACGTTAGCGGTGATTACTGTGGAGAAGCGCCATTAAAACCCTGCAGCTGTGCTCATCCTGCTGGGAGACCTGACAGCAAAGGGCCAGGGGCTCACAGCCTGAGGTACACACATCTCACACACATCACACACACCAAACAAGCGCCATTACCTCCGAGCCCCACGGTGTCCGATTGCCCGCTTATAAATACATTTACAAGGATGGGACCTACCGGTGTGCACTCAACCTCCCATAGCTTATTACTGTACTTTACCTGTCAAGACGAAAATGTGTCATGGAGGAATTTTCACACCATTACAGGAATAATACCCTTTAAAATGCTCCAATATCAATTCAGATCAGACAAAAGTGCCTGAAGTGACATACAGTATATGTAACTTTTTCTGTATTTAAAAAAAATAAAAAATAAAAGAAATGATATGCATCTAAATGACGAAATGTCCTGATTGAAAATTCTGTCAAAACCATGAACACGCATATTTTCCCCTTCTAATTCCCTCTAAAATCATAACAGCAATAGCATTTTTCACAACTGTCATTCGGGGCATGACTTCTAGTATCTGTTACATAGGTTAATCTGGCCCATACTGGCTGTTCACTTTGAAATATAATTTTGGTAGTTATGCCCAATGCCATCTTATGTGCTGCATTTTACAGGCCTGGTCACTGTCTTCTCCTTACTAGTCACTGGATAGTGCTGTTGCTGCAAGTATTAGACATGTTAATTTGTTTATACAATTTATTTACAGCAATAATGCATTGCAATTATGAGAGTACAAAGTAAAAACAATCCATAATATTACACGTACTGCTCCACTGCACACCTTGTTATGGCCTTTTGTTCTCGTGGTGTCGTCTGGTGTGATGCAATAAGCTTGTAACTGTTATGGTGCACATCTGTAAATGGGGAAACGTGCTTTCATCCAGCTGTTTCTGATGATACCTGCAAAGCTGGCATGTTGTCTGCACACCTGGTTTTGTGATGACAATTATAGTTGTATCAGCTTCAGTCATGTCATAATGGTTATCCAGCAAACCAACCCTGGAAGACGTAGATATAATAACAGACTTTTCAAAGAACAGTGAACGATGGGGGGAAAAAATCACTTAAGATATACAAATTCAGTATTACAAATTGTAACATCACACAGCTAATACAAATATTGTAAAAAATGTTTTAATGAAATTCCTTGTTATCTATACAGTGCAAACATATGGTAAGCATACGGTAAACAGTCATTGGTTTCTGTGTTTTTGTCATTCTGAGAAGAAAATTTTGATCCTACCACAATAAACGTGGACCTGCTTCAGCTGTACATTACATTCTTAAGACAAGCTCCATCTAAACACCAACTGTGCTCTCAGTTGTTCCGTTAAAAAACAGACACGATGCTGAAGTAAAGGTCATATGAATTTCCTTAGAAAATTATAAGATTCAGCCTGACATCAAAAAGTATTATCAGATTCTAAAGGGTGATATAAAAAGTCAAACATGCCAGGCACTGACATGCTACATAATTCATCTACTGTATACAAGTGACATACTATAAATGTCATCATCATAAAGATTAAACATGCATCATTTTTAAAGAAGGTAGACTTTTCTGTAGACTGTTGAGTTACTGCAAAATTGTTTTCAAAAATGTGAAGGAAAAGAAAAAAGAAAAAATGTTAATTTAAAGAATTTGTCTTCAGATTGTATACCCTTCATGGGAAAGCGAGCTTCTATTAGAACAGTTACTGTAACAATAAAACATTTCAGTATATTCTTTGTATCTATTAATGCCCCCAGTTTATTAATGTATTTTAGTAGACTAGAATTTAGTAACCATATACAAGTCATTAGAATAAATCGGTTGCAAACATTCAGTACAGCCATTGAGAAGCATAATTAACTGGCTTGGGTATACTTTAAAGGAGTTGCATTACACACAGGAGTTGAATTATTGGGTAGAAAGAGATTACATGTAATCTGGATTACAAAAATGCAATAACTGTAATCAGACCCAGATGCTGTTTAAAGTATGAATAATCTGATTGCAGTTACTTTTCTAAAGATTACAATTACATTTGGATTACTTCAACATAGAATGTACGCACACACACACACACACTAACACCACACACATGCAATCACACCCAACAAATGTACACATACAAAGGAGAATGAGGAGTGAAGTGAATATAGCTACACATTCAAAGAAAAGTCTTGTTAGAAACATTAGCTAATGTATTTTGCTAACCCATTAATTAATTGGTGAATAAAACAGGAAATAATCCAAAAGTAATTATTGTAGATTACACCTTTTCAGTAATCCAACAGATTATGTTACTAATTGTATTTTAAATCATAATTTGAAATCAATATCTGATTACATTATCAAAGTAATCTACTCAACACTGATTACACTTTTGGATAGTTAGGTTTGACATATATTCTCAGTAGACATAATTTTTATGCCTCCAATTGAGAATGCAAATGGCAAAAAAGTAAAAAAAAAAAAAAAAAACAGGAAGACTTCGGCTTGAATGATTGTTCAAAAATCACAGTATATATGCATGTATGCACATGATAAATGCATCAATATAACATGTTAAAATAATAAATCACCATTCTGCTTAGCTGAGAGAGAGGTGTCTGATATGCACTGCTACTTTTGAACTCAATAGAGTGATCATTACAAATGTTACAAACTGCTCATTTATCAAGTAAAAAAAGTGACTCGATTAGGTGACTGGTTCTTACTATAGGAAGCTGAGATTTTTTTGTTGTTGTTGCAGTTATGCATACAAAACTGGCTTAAGGCTTGGCTTACTGCTACATTTCCAATATTTTTTGTAACACAACCATTTCAAACCAGAGACGCTCTTTTATGAATGTATACTGTGTGTGTGTTAATTCCAATCAGCAATTCCATCGGATATCAGGGAAGGATGATAGGTACCTCTATATCTTTAACATTTCTTCAGCACCAAGGAGGTCAGTAATAGAAAGAGCTTATATGTAGGGGGGGGAGGGAGGGAGAAGGAGAGGGAGAGAGAGAGAGGTTTTCATCTTAGGTTTTCAAGGGCATTGTTAGCTGGTTTGCATATTGCCTGGTAAAAGAGCATGAGTCTGTGGGCTGATTTTTGGTCAACAAGCGTTCCTCCACTGTGTCCAGTGGCATCAGAAGCAGGAGGTAACAGGAGGCAGAGAGCCTCGCGCTGCTGTTCGCTCTGCAGATCTCTATTCCTGCCTGGCAGCTCTGCAGTCCCTCACATGACCTGGATAGTAGACAAAATTGTACACTCCACTCTGAAATGAGAAGAACACGTCCAGTGAGGCTCCTGATCTGGAATAGCCCCGCCCGTCTCCATTCCAGGCACGTTCTGCAGCCAAACTCGTTAACGCCCCGACGACCCACGTCAGACCACCGGCAAGCACACAACACCGTTTGTACCGCTATTACACCTGTGTGAAGCCGATTCTGAACATCCATCAAGCTCCCAGAAAGGTTCCTATGGTGGCATTCGAGTAGCTCTGACCCCAGCAGGTATGCTCTTAACGAGTGTGTGGATGGGCCAATATTGTGGGGTTCAGAGATCAGAATGAGCTCTCCAGATGACAGAAAAGTCAGTGTGTGACTGTGAAGATTCCATGCAAACAGCCTTTACTCATACTTACCCTGGGCCTCTGTTCAAAAAGCACCTCAAAAGGCAGGAGGGCTGATCTAGAATCAGTTTGTCCTTTGAAATCGCAGTGGATGAGGTCATGGCATGGGCAGGGGAAACCTGAACGCAAACCAGCACTCCAGGTCTCAGAGAGACTCAATGAATATGAGGCACGCTCTCAGATTTGGGCAAAGGAAGGCACGTTCCTGTTTAGAGCATCTCTTGGATTAGCTTGGTCCAGCTTTTCAAAGGATGAACTGAGAGAACCTTCACTTCTCTGTCCTAACTTTTGCAGTGCCCAGTGTCCTTCATTAAAGGTCCTTTATGGTAAATTTGGCTGAAGTGCTTGAAATGATCTGACCTTTTAAGATGTATTACAATGTGTCAAAATGTGTTGAATAAATAATGTATTTTTTGATTAATCTTTAGAGTAGGGGAATTCAATTACTGGAGGACAGATTCTTTTTTAGAGGAGAAAAAGAAAATTCCATATGCTTTTAATATAAAACGTATGGAGGAGTAAGCTTTTATTTACATGTGTACAACGTGGATGCCTTATCCAACTATTACTTATTGTGCCACTTGAGAGTGGTATGTGGAGCGTGAATCTGCTGATGGATATACATTTTTGTACCAATGATAAAAGGATCCGTTCATCTACGGCAGGCCACAGTTGACATCTGAACTGCCTGTTGCAGTGCACTAGAGCAAACCCGGCTCTCAAGGTCAGCAGTACTACTGGTTCTCTTTTGCCTGATATTACAGTCCAACGATGTCACCGACTGGCCTGAGATTACACTCACCTGGTGCATCAGGTTTAAATCGGTGCCTGATCAGAGGGGAGGAATGAAAACCAGCAGCACTACTGCCCCAGAGGGCCAGATTTGAGTACCCCTGCTCTAGAGCACACCACCCGGTGTCTAATCACATATGGATTAGGGAACCCACATCAATCCTCCCAACCCACAACGTGTGTAAAATGACCATGCTGATTATGCAGAGGATGGCTCGGAAACTAAGGACAACGCTAATAATTGAATGATAATGAACAAATACTATGCTACAGAGGGGAGACACAGAACTGGACAAAAACAGGATGAGTCTGCGGTTCACTATGCAAATGAATCGTCTACAGTGGAGCTATGGGAACGATGATGAAGAGCGGACATGGGATATCCATGACATGCCAAAACCGTTTTTACAGAAGAAGAAATTGGTTCAGGCTCTCATATCATTTTAATTCTAATCAGAGCTGTAAATAGATACCTATACATAGTACTGCCTATTTTAGAACTGAAGCCTATGGATTAGACCCATCCTCCCCCCATTTTTACTTTCTCGCTGTTGTCATTTGTTGCTTTTGCTCCTAGTAGAGGTTGTGGACTGAAACGTAGCCTGCATAGCCGATTCTGTAGCCTGTTAAATGCCAGCAGGCCTTGGAGCATTCAGTATTCGATTATCACAGGCCACGTCGCTGCACTAAGAATGAGCGTTTTAGCTGGATGAGACACCCGACAACTCAATATCAGAATTGATTTTAGGGACATTTTTCCCTGTTCTTACTTCTGTTCTATACATAAGGGGAAAAAAAGACTCAATCTGTACTTTACAAAAAATGGTTTAATAAGTGCATGCATTCCTGATACAATTTGTTTTATTCAAAAACTTTTATGGCTGAAAACACTGGACTTTGCTTTTCTTTGTTTTTGTATCTGCATTGATTATGTGTCTTGTCTGGTACTGAGAAGTTTCAAGGAAGACTGAACCAAACAGAAAACAATCAAAAACAAAATTAATGGTAGAATTTTTAAAAAAAGGGGAAGAACACAAACCTCTATTGTATGCTCGTGATTCCAGCCAAGAGAATTTATATTCTGGTATAAAATAACCTTTTTTTTTCTCCTTTGTGCAACAAATCTTTCCTACATACTGCAAAGTCGGAACAAAATACTACATACAATTAGACAGGAAAGACGGTTTTCAGCACTTGGTGTATATTGTCATAACCGTAAAACAAATCAGTCACAGATTACAGTAAAAAAGCATGGCACCCCATTATCCAGTTATACGAGTGGCCGCTGTCGCCTCTTCTCATCGGGGGACTACCCGCGCAGGCAGACGGGTACTTTGGCAATCGGTGCTGAAAATAACCAGGTCTTCTCAGGCGCAGAGAGAGGGGGATTTTTCTCTGCGGAGCAAAAGAAGCGCGCACCCACGACCGAGATCCGTTAGCATGGCGACCCAAGCCGACACGCTGGGAGGGGGACGGGTCGGCTCTGGAGGGAGGCGGGGTTTCTGCGTTCGCGTAGGGCTTCGTAGCGGGTTCACGGCACGCATGGCACAGACAATGTGGCAGAGGTGCGCTGGGAGATGGAGGAGGATGGAGGAGGAGGATGGATGGATGGATGGAGGAGGGGCTGACTTGAGTTGCCTTGGCGATGGAGGCGGAGCATGCTGGATCCCATGTGTGACTCCGTGGAAAGGCTAACTACCTGTTGCTGTTGGACATGGCATAGTGAACCTGTTTCTGCTGGAGGAGCTCTGTGATTGCCAAGAGCTTTTTCAGGACGTGCTGAAACAGACAAGCACGAGCACAGTGAATGCATAGTGGCATTATACCTTACTAAACATCGGCCATAACTCCTCTTTAGATACAATCCCAAGAAATCCAGGCTAAGATCGAACCCTAGACCATCATAGTGGGTTAGCTGGTTTGATGACACCATTTTAATGGGAATCAAGACAGACAGACAGAAAGAGAGATGCACAAACTGACTCGAATGCAGGCACACAGACAGACGCACACACACGCGCACACACACCCACACACACACACACGCACACGCACACACACACACACACACACACGCACCTGCTGCGCTCCCCGGTCGTTGCTCAGGGTGCGGAGCTCGTCTGAGTGGCTCACACAGATCTCGTGCAGGGCTGCGAGGTCACGGGACAGATCGGTTCTAAAGTGCTCTGTAGTGTCTGGAAGATCAGGGACGTTCTGCAGGAGGGAGCACAGGGCTTTGAGTGCAATTACAATGCGCTATCTAATAAGACCAGGTCCCCATGATGTGCACATACGTTACAATTTCACAAACCAATGGGCCTTCGTGCCAAACAATGCTTCTACCTTCTAGCCAACTGCAGACAAAACATTCAAAAAATAAAAGGCAAACAGGGACAAACGCTGGAGAAGGGAAGACCACTCACCCCCAGTTCATCTAAAAACATGATCATTCGGTGCTTGTTGTTCTTGATGAAAGGATTAACCCCTTCCATGTAGGGTTCCTGGAAAAAAAACAAAAAAACAACTGAAGTTCAACCGATAATGACAGTGAAAATGGAAATTGTTTTATAATGTGACAAACTGAAATGTGACCAAGGGCTCACTTAAATATGTTACTCTGTTCTACCAGATATTCACTTTGTATGAAGCACTGTACCACTGAGAGAAAAAGGAAATGACCACTGGCAAAAGTTAATGGGCTAAATGGATATAAATCGCCACTCAAAAATCATCACCACAGACGAACAGCAGCTTTTAAAAATGCCCTGGTGGTGAAGGCTCGTCTTTACCTTGGCACCGAACTCCACCAGGTTCGCCAGGTTCTGGACAGACTTGGCGACGAGCGTGAGCGTCCGTGCGGCCGTGGAGGACGGCGGGTCTGCGCAGAGAAAGGAACACACACGTGCTTGCACACCGACCCCTCATCAACAACGCCCTACCGCTAACAGCAACACCAGGAGGCTAGCCGCACGCTCGAGCCAAACCGGGCCACTCAACAAGCCTCAACGAGGCCGGTCTGAAGTGTAGCGGGAGTGCACCTCACCAGCGATTATGTTGAACATCCTTGGGTTGAGGATCGCAGGGCAGATGAGACGCAGGAAGACAAAACCACTGAAAGTGTGAAAAATAATTCGCGTTGACTTCATCGTACTTTCCAAGCCATTCCAATGCAAATTTTCAGTACAACATTACCTAAGGGAAAGAACTGAACTTTCCTTCACTGTACGAGGACCGCTCATTACGAAATGGGTGGACACATAAACACCGCCGTTTTAACTGTGAAGATGGTAACTCTTTGTAACAGTAATTCTGCGCGTGTGGCACTCGGGTAATGTGTTACCTCACGACTCGAGTCCTCATGGTGGTGTTTCTGGGCCACTTCTCCTGCACAGACTTCTGTAAACACCCATAAATGAACCTCAATGTCCTGCAATGCCAACACAGAAACCATGAATGAACGTATGAATGAATGGATTTGTTTCTCACAAGAACCTGCGCCTATACATAAAAATGTAAAACCGAAGAATGGAAATAGTTAAGTTTAAAAAAGGACGTACAATAATCTTCACAATTGCAATGTTTTGAATGGTGAATTAATCAATTCAATTAGCGATTGGTGTGGTAAGAGCGGTCTCCCCTCTCAACTGGGGCATCAGATATTAAACATAAATCATTTCTAAAGAATTTACCGATTTGTCCATCAGAAAACAGCCCAGAATAATCAAGGCATGTTGCCCATTTGTAAAGCTGACTTAAGATCTGAAACAGCAACCAAACACAAAAACATTTATTATCCACTCACGGCGGAAGGATCTCTGCAGCCATGAATATCTTCTCCACCAGCTCGGACAGGATGTTGAGGAGGTACGCCAGATTCAGGCTCACGTCTTCATTCTTCTCCAGTTTGGAGGGATTCAGCTGAGGAGGAAAAGGGGGCTTCAGGGTTTAAATAGCATTTGAACACCCCTATTCTGGCCTTAATACCTTTTCCAAATACCCGCAAGGCCAATCGTGCCTGGCCTTACGATCAACAGGCCGTGGTCTCTCTGGAGAGGGGAAAAAAGTTGCCCATCCACACTTGTGGAAATAATGCTGAACAGCATTAATGTCTGAACCGTACAGCTGGTCCAGACTAACAAAATAATCCCTTATTTATTCAGAAGGGTTACTGCTTATTCAATGATCAATTTGGCCAATAAGTCTCAGCTAGCTAAATAATTTCCAATCTAATTTTACTACTGAATTAGCTAGCTAGCTAGCGAGCTACATACAGCCATCCTCATATATTGAGAATTTACCAGTACATGCCATTTTTCAAGGCAACAACAGCTTTGGTTTCAAATCAAAAAATGTGAGCACTTGCCAGTACCCGTCATATTTTTTGCTTTATGGTATGAACAATAGGTTTCGGTATGAAGATTTTTCAGTTACATTCTCCTTTCGCTTGTGACATGTTTTTTATGATGCCCTTTGGTAGTTTTTATGCTGAATTGGTTTAAGGCCTTATTGCATTCAGATTTGGCCTTGGGAGCCGTATGAAATTTTTTGATTTTGCCAAGGCGGCTTTGTCCCAAAAATGCGGATGCCAGACAAAAACAAACTGAAATGCTCAGACAGGGGCAACAACGTTTACACTGAAATGTACTAAAATGGTGACCGTGACCATACTCAGTGAAGTACACTCACACTATCAGAATTCACAGTACACTTAAGGTTGGTATGGCCCAATGTAACTGGCTGCATAAACCCCTCGCTCTCCAGCTCGGCAGATGTGCGATGAGTAATGGAGAGGGAAGCTGCTGCCGCACATTAGTCACAAGTCATGACTGAGGCCAGTCGCTGGCCCACCCCACTCTACAGCAAATCAGACCAAGTGGGATGAAAGGCTCCATTATGAACGCGACACACTGAACTCCAGTGCAGAGGAGCCCCTGAGCGGTGATGAGTGAGTGTAAAAGGAGGAAATGACTCAGCCAAAGCCGGGCCAGGTGGGACAGAGCCCGGGCGGAAGCAGCCGGAAGCACCTCGCAGGATTGCTTGCACTCCATGATCTTCAGGATGGAGTCTTTGAGGGCGTGGTGGACGAAGGGCGTGGCCGTGGCCTTCATGTACTGCTCCATCAGCGTGCTGGCCAGGGTGGTGGCCCGGAAGAGCGTCGTCGCCTCATCTGGGGGGGGGGGGGGGGGACAGAGACCGGAGCGGCGTTCAGCACGCTACGCTCACCTCTCATTTTTACTTACCCGTCTGAGGGCTCAGACGCTACATGTTTCTGTCTTCCACATTCACGTGTTATTTAAGTGTCCTCATCTCTGTTTTTTTTTTGCTTATCTATCTTACCATCCAAGTTAATCTATGCAATCTGCAGGTTTATTTTCCTGACCTTCACAGTTCTGACTTCAATGTTCCTCAGTCATTTAATGTTCTAAGATTGCACATTTTCCTGTTTGCATTTCTCCCTTTTCCAGGTCTGTCTCCCGGCCACAGGACATCCTCCACTCCGGCCTCCCCTGCAGCGCTGTGAGCCCTGCTCCGGCCGGCTGTCGAGCGCTCTCACCCTCCACGCTGATCTCCCGCTCGTTCAGCGTCCTCAGCAGCGGCGCCTCCATCTTCTCGTGCCGGAATATTCTGAGCAGGATGCTGGCCAGCAGGGTGCGGTCCTGTCCGCACACGTGGGCCAGAGCGTAGATGACGTGGAACTCCTTCAGCAGGACCAGCTGGGGCACAGGGGGCAAACGCACAGGTCAGCGCCATCACGACACAGGGCTTTTTACTGACAACGTTTCTCTCACCAAAATAATAAAAAAATAAAAATCTACTTAGAGTAATGTACCACTTTTCTACATAATGCAACTCGGTAAAAAAAAAAAACTATGAAGATGCGGTTATTCCATTTGCAATGAATGTCAGCTTTTCACTGCATCACGAGAGTATTTAGGCATTATTTTAAAAGGTTTTGACTGTGAATGGAACTGACATTTACTATCTGTTATGAATGCTGGAAATGCAATATAATAAAATAAAGTGCTGCTAGCATTTTGTTGAATATCTTGGGAAGTGCTTGAGCACAGCTTAATGGCATGGCTGCAGTTATACTTAAGGAGATGGCTGCAGGCATGTCTGTGAGCTCACTGCTGAAGTGATTGGTTAATGGCTCTCCCACCTCCTTGAATTCGTTGTACTCCTCCTCTGGCATGATCTTCTCCATGGAGTAGCGCGCCCGGACTCGGAGGGAGCCGGGTTCGATGCCCTTCAGGGGGACATGGGAGCTGAGGGGGAACCACTCGTCAATCATCTGGCCCCTCTGAAGCCGGTTCAGCTGACACCGCATGAACACTGCAGGAGAGACCGCACACATCATCTCTACTGAACTACAGAACAGACCGCACACATCATCTCTACTGCACTACAGGAGAGACCGCACACATCATCTCTACTGCACTACAGGAGAGCCGCACATCACTCATCTCTACAGAACTCAGAAAGGACCGCCACACTCTCTACTGAATCAGAACAGATCCGCACATCATCTCTATGAACTACCAGAACAGGACCGCACCATCATCTCACGCACTACAGGAGGACCACACATCATCTCTACGAACTACACGAAACAGGACCGCACACATCTCTACTGAACTACAGAACAGACCGCACACATCATCTCTACTGAACTACAGGAGAGACTGCACACATCATCTCTACTGCACTACAGAACAGACCGCACACATCATCTCTACTGCACTACAGGAGAGACCGCACACATCATCTCTACAGAACTACAGAACAGACCGCACACATCTCTACTGAACTACAGAACAGACCGCACACATCATCTCTACTGAACTACAGAACAGACCGCACACATCATCTCTACTGCACTACAGGAGAGACCGCACACATCATCTCTACAGAACTACAGAACAGACCGCACACATCTCTACTGAACTACAGAACAGACCGCACACATCATCTCTACTGAACTACAGAACAGACCGCACACATCATCTCTACTGCACTACAGGAGAGACCGCACACATCATCTCTACTGCACTACAGGAGAGACCGCACACATCATCTCTACTGAACTACAGAACAGACCGCACACATCATCTCTACTGCACTACAGGAGAGACTGCACACATCATCTCTACTGAACTACAGAACAGGCCGCACACATCATCTCTACTGCACTACAGGACAGACCGCACACATCATCTCTACTGCACTACAGGAGAGACCGCACACATCATCTCTACTGCACTACAGGAGAGACCGCACACATCATCTCTACTGCACTACAGGAGAGACTGCACACATCATCTCTACTGAACTAGAGAACAGACAGCACACATCATCTCTGCTGAACTACAGAACAGACCGCACACATCATCTCTACTGCACTACAGGAGAGATCGCACACATCATCTCTACTGCACTACAGGAGAGACCGCACACATCATCTCTACTGCACTACAGGAGAGATCGCACACATCATCTCTACTGCACTACAGGAAAGACCACAGAGCACCAGAATACTGGCAGGAAGCAATGACCAAAACACTCATGTAAAAAACAGCTTAAGAACACTGTTAATTAAGACAAAGAGGAACAGACTTACGGATATCACTCTCTTTGCTCTTCTTGGACTTGTTGCTCAGGCTGATTTCAAACCTGTTGATTTCACTGGACAGGTCGCTGGTGGAACATAAGAAAAGACAGTTCAAATGACGGCCAATAGTATGCAACATACAGCAATACATCAGAAGGTACAGAAGATATGTAACTAGGGTTAGGGACCATTACAATGTAGCAAAAAAGCAAGCCCTCTAGTGGAGGATAAGGGAATTAATCACAACCAAGTTAATATACATTGTTAAAAAAGGAACACATTTCATTTGCACATTTGTTCATAAGAACATAAGAAAATATTAGCACACATTTCAGATGCATATTAGAACTGCATTCCCCATAATGCATAATGCAAAATAGTCATGAGAGTACAAGAGACGTTCAGACATGCAAATGCAAGCTGCACATTTTGAGTCACAAGCTTACAGGATGCAAACTCACTTTATTTTCGGATTATCAAAGGGAACCAATTGATTCTCCTGTTCACTGTCCTGACTCGTTTTAAAAGCAAGGTTTACTACAGGAGTACAGAGGAAAGGTGTGAGGCAGTGGAGCACTCACTCAAAAATGAACTCCTCTGTCCACACGGGGTTCTGGCCCTCTCTGGGGTGGGTCTTGGCCACCTGCACACTGTTCAGGTAGATGTTGCAGTAGGGGTGGGTGAAATGTTTTCCTGGGAGCTTGTGGGCCTCCTCCACGTTCAGGACTAAGCTGCTCACCTGAAGAAGAAATGGACATAAAGCTCCTCAGCTGGAAGCATTGCACAAATAAAGCCCTGTGACAGAACCCCAGCACACTAACGGCAATATTGCACTGGAGAGGCGGAGCCAAAGCTGGCTGACCCAGAACAGAACCACTGCTTTTTCACTGGAGAGGCGGAGCCAAAAACGGGCTGACCCAGAACAGAACCACTGCTTTTCCACTGAGAATGGCGAGCCAAACGGCTGAACCAGAACAGAACCACTGCTTTTCCACTGGAGAGGCGGAGCCAAAATGGGCTGAACCAGAACAGAACCACTGCTTTTCCACTGGAGAGGCGGAGCCAAAACGGGCTGACCCAGAACAGAACCACTGCTTTTTCACTGCAAAATAGCATATGGCGTGTCACTGAAGGCTGCAGTTGCCCCAAAACAAAATTAAATAAAAATGATAAAATAAATAACTCCAAACTATTTCCACAATCTTCTTTGCTTTCCTTGACATTAACAATGATGAAATCTCTCTTCTCCCTGTTGACACCAGTCAGAGGCCTGCGCATAATGACTCACTTTCAAACGAACAGAGTAATTAATTCCTTCTCTCACGCAGATATCCTTTTCTCTCATGCAAAAATATATGTATGCCCTCCAATGTCCTGCTCCTGCTCTCACACAAAACCACTCGTGCTCTCAAATATACTCTGTTCTCTCACTTGGAGAGTATGTGCGTTTGTTCAAGTTCATCCCTCACTCTTGCCATGTTTTCCCCATTCAACATTTACATTGGAATTTTTACTTCTAATTTTAAAATAGGCTCCCAGATGATTAAAGGATACCGTATGCTTATTTTAATGCTTCCACTCCATTTTTGAGAAATCACGTTTTTCCCATCAGTTCAGTATGTCAAATGGCACAAAATACTACAATACCCATGAGCCTCACCGGCCGTTACTACAGAGAAGACAGCAGCCAGGAGAGCAGGAGGTTTGTGTAACGGCGGAACTCGGTACCTGGCGAAGGCGCTTGTTTGAGGACGGCTGAGTGGGCTTCCTCAGATTACTGCAGAAGGTCTGCAGGCACTTCATCCAGTCCTGCAAGCGTCCAATGAGAACAGATCAGAACGAACAACCGCACAAAGGCAAACGCATTCACATACACGCTGTCCTGAGATGGAGGAACAGAGGAGTTTAACGTGAGTAATGAGAATAACCCAGAGGGTCTGGAGAGATTCTACTTTAATGCTCAACGCACAGGACGAGCAGAATAAATGAGCATGAAGCAGACCTGTGCCTGTTCTGGAGTCTCTCCAGCGAAGTAGAAGATGTACTGCTCCTCGCTAAAGTGCTGAACTACAATCTGGAAACAGTTTGGCCTGCAAAGACAAAAATACATTAAAAAAAATAAAAATAAATAAATAAAAAAAACTAAAGAACCGAAAACTACAACAACAATTTCACAAACACCAAAGAAACAACCCAAAGCTGCCTTTCAGAATTCTCCGTTGTCGAATTCAAGTGTTCCCAAACTGGCACCTACTGCATCACCTTTTGAAGTTAGCACCACTGTCTAAGGGTTACCCATTCATTGCTGTCCAAGGATTTGTGCAGATTCACCGATAAGCACCAGAGCTTCAGGACTGACACTGAGCGGGTGAAAATGCAAGTGAAGCACAAACCACATTAGGACGCTGCGTTTAAATCTCCCTGCAGGCAAAGCAGCACCCTTGTCTAGTGTTTTTGGGAGAGATAGAGATAGAGATAGAGGGAGATTCTGAGACAGAAGACAGACGGCTGTCCCAGCTCCAGCGCCGGCGCGGGGACAGGAAGCTGCTGACCTGCCAAACATGCTGTCGTGGACGCCGTACACGGAGCACACGCTCAGGTCGATCAGCCCCTTGGGCTTGGTGGCGCGCTTCTCGCTCTCGAAGTAGATGAGCTGCGCGTCGTTTCCCTCCAGGATGAAGTACAGGTTCTTCCACCGCTTTCCTTTACCTGAGACACAGGGGCCACATCAGCACAGACAGAACGCCGGGGCCAGGGCTAGCAAGGGCCAAAGCAGCACACTGACAGAATAGCAGCATTACATACAGGAGAGATCAAAACAGTACGCAGACTAGATAATGGCATTATATAACAGAGGGGGCCAAAATGGAATAGACAGAAAGATGGGATTACAGATTGAGGGGGCCAAATCAATACTGATAACCAGGCAAGATTACAGACACAGGGACCTGTCAGCATTATAGTGATTAGGGGGCCAAATCAATGAACTGAACTCACAACAAGAGTCCAGTCACAGCTGTCAGCTTTGTTTTAAACACAACACAAACCTTTGTTAAATAGGAGGTAGCCTTTTTTGACGATGTTTTTGTAGAACGCGTCTTTCGTTTTCCGTCGGATAGTGTTATAGATTTCTCTTCCGTCCACCACGTCAGACAGAACTTGTTCCTGGTGCTGAGAAAAGCAACAGTCTCAACACTCACACTCCCAGATGCCAGCATCGCACATTGAAAAAAAAAAAAAAAAACATCAGTTTAGTGCAATTTGGTTGGCCTTACCTGGACTGATACTGCATCTTTCAAGTTATACCCCTCAACAATTTGTTCCTTTTTGTAATGGTCGATGATGTCATCAATACTGTCAGCAGAAGACCAGGGACAAGATCATTAGTTCAGACACTTAGGCTCAATTTAAATCAAACTCTGCCCATTGTCAAGCACCCTTTGCCCAAATGGCAAATATCCATATTTTCTACGCGGTCGACATCATCTGAAGCAATAAATGGTAGGCTGACTGTCACAACAGTTTAAAGAGTTCATCCAAATGACTCTTCAGTTTAACTGATTATGACTTTAACAAGCAATGTGACAGCCCTGGAACTTCTCCAAGCAAGCACAATGAACCAGTAGCCTCTATAACGGCTAAAGCTAGTGTGACCACTGAATCCCTGAGGGTCTTTACCTGTTGTAGTACCTCCCTCCCATCATGAACTGGTTGTTGGACGTGGGGCATATTTTGAAGCGCTGGATGTTCTCGCTGGTGCGGAAGAACAGGGAGTAGTCCCCTGGCGTGCTGTCTGACGGCCTCACCAGAAAACCGCTGACTTGCCCGACTGAGAAAAACGCAAAAACAAACCGACACTCTTCAAAAAAACAAACTTCTGAAATGTTACCCAAAATCACCTCACAGCATATGTCTGTCTTTCACAGTTAACAGCTTCCGTTTGTGAAAGCCAGCTGACGTTCAAGCAGAGCTGTCATTCTGTACCAATAAAACCCTCACTGAAAACAACTCTTTTAGACGCATGACTAATTATACACGTGAAAAATAACTCCCCTTTCCATTAAAGATAAATTGCGTAAAAGCAATATTTTTAAATGTACGTACTTGCATAACCCTTACTGAAAAAGGCAACAGATTATCTATTGTGCTGACCAATGAATTTAGTTGGGGTTTGACATGACATTCCAAATCTTTTGTTTTCTGTGAGGTAAACTCACCTGTCAGGGCTTAACAACGTGCATTTTTATTGATTAGTGTAAATACTACTACTTTCTGTCTTAAGCCACAAGTCATCTCAAACTAGAACATAACTAGAACACTGCTAAAACGCAGTGTCTAAAATTAAACTCCTGCTCTCCTGAAAACCACCAGTGAGTGGACAGTATTATTTCAACAGTGCTGATATCTCCATTGGCCCTAGTTCCTAGAAAGCCAGGTACCTGTCATCAGCAGGTTGTACGCTTCCTGTTTGTTGATCTTCCCATGATACCACCTGGAAAGAGGGCAGAGGTTCTTCTCAGGAACAGCAGAAAAACTCTCAATTTTTACCAAAGAGTATCAGAACTTTTCAGCTGTGGAGTTAAACTGACAGTACCTGACAGTGCCCAGAGCCAAGGCCAGAGCCTTTAATATGCAAGCATAACTATGGATGTCTGTACACGACTTCTGCATAAACGTTGTGATGAGACTATGAGTTATGGGCTACCCACTGTAAGCTGTGTGGACATGGCGACCAGGAGGTGTAAAATGTACACTTAAGCACAGTGGAGTTTCAGACATAGACACTGGGACTACTTACACTTTGCCCTCGTGTGGATCCTCTTCTCTACCCTGAAATCAAGCACAGGATTTAATTCACAAACGCCATGGAGCAAAACGACTTTCCCTTCAACACAAATACCACGGCTGACCTGAAGTAAAACATCACTCCCCGCTGCGCTAATTTCTGATGAAACAAAAAAAACGCTGAAATACAAATAATCTAATGAATTCAAATGGCCACCCCTCACAAAACCAATGAGCAATAAAAAAGGGACATTTAAATAAGCAGAAGTAGCGGTTTGGAGCATGTAGAGTAGCGTCTCTTTTCCGGACTCACCACCTCCTCCACCAGGTCCTCCACAATCAGGCCCTGCTCCTCGGTGCGCACATTGGTTACCCACATCCATCCATCCTCCAGTTCATTGTGAACAATAAACATGTCCCCCTTCAGAAAACTGACGGGACAAAAACAAAACCGTTTTAGTTAGAGCTTAAACACCTCCACAGGCCTTATCGTGTAAAGATCCTTTTGGTTAATTATTTTTCCCCACTCTCCAAAACACATGTGAATAAAATAAATTAATCCAGTTCAGAAGCCTAAAAAAACCTTGCTTTTTGTCTTTCTGAAGTTCCACGCTGTAATAGCATGCTGTGGGCTGCAGGTGTCGCCAGTGACCAAAAGCTTGAGCAACCGTGGGGTTTAAAGATGAGGTGAAAAACCAGTGTACGGCAATCGCCTTCACAAATCCACTTCCAGCCCAGGTAACATTCTTTTTATTTAACCCTTCTATATACATCAGGCTTAAAAGTGGTTTCAGAAACCTGTATCGCTTAATGTGACGCTCATCTTGAATATGTTCTTAATATTTATGAATGGCCTCTTGAGAGCAGTGTTATTTCTGTAGCCTTTCAGAGTGTGATTTCTAGGTCTAGAGGAGTACTCCTAAAGGAGCAGGCCTCCGGTCAGCTTTCACCGGGCTTCAGAGTCAGGCTCACCTGATCTCGTCGGTGTCTGGCACTTTGGTGTACGGGAGGATGGCTCGAACCCTCCGCCGGTCCTCCACGGGCTGGAACAAACACACGGGGCTCTCAGGAGTTCTGTGTCACCTCAGCCAGGAGGTGCGTTAAGCACGCTCTCCAGTGCACACACACACACATGCATGCGCACACATGCAATCCCACAAACACGCACACGCACCACATCCTGGGCATAGAATGAAATCAGCAATCGTCCTACAGCTGAAGGAACTTAGTGTAAAATGAGTGAATTAAAGCCTCAAACCTGATATAGGTGGTCTCGGAGCAAAAAACTCCACTACATCTATTTGTGTTGCACTTGGATGTTGAACATGACTTAGTAGTTCCTGATAAAAAATAAACCCTGGTCTGTATTCTAAGGGTCTGACTGGTCAAACCAAGCATTTAACAATCACCGTCCTGGGGTTCACTGCCTGGATTGTGCTGGATGCTGTATGTCCAAACAAACACTTTCCAGGGATTAATAGTCAAAGCTCATTGCCTTTTCAGAGAGCCTAAATTCTGCTTGCTTGGCCACAATTAGACAAAGATTCAATCAAAACTGCAGGACTTGAACATAAAACACTTATTTATCTTATTTATTTCTAAAAAAAGAAAACAGCCAAAAGTTTTTTCTTTTATTTTCGGTGGTGCTGCATTCTGAAAGTTTGCAGTTGAATTCCTCTGGGCCTTACCTCTGGAGGAGCCACGGGCGACAGCAGCTTTTCCCCCTTCAGCAGACAGGACACGTAGCTGTAATAGCCTATCAGGTCCGACAGGGACGAGAACCGCCGTCCGCCAATGTAATAGTCCCCGCACATCGCAATTATCCTGCGAACAGACAGACAGACAGAAGAGTCACGCTAACGCCCCGGCCGCGCCCGTTAGCGCGCTTTAATCTGCGCGGGCTGTCCGCGGGGAGACGCCGGGTCCGGGGCGTACGGGACGCTCGTCCGAAACAGCCCCGCGACGCCCGCGTCTCCCCATTAGCGGCGAATATTAACAATCTCACGAGTGATGTTTTTTCGCCCGGCGACCGCGCCTCGTCTGGCAGCCCGCGGGGGCGAGGGCGGATGGCAGCGCGTTTCGGTTACGCGGGCGAAGCGGCGTCGTAATTAGCGGCGGTGCCATCCCGCTCCGGCGCGGCCCGGCTCAGGAGCGCCGCAGACGCAGTCACAGCTTAATGCGCGGAGCGATACTCCCCTAATGCCGGACCGACACAGGCGCTTTAGCATTCATCACCCGATACGAAGCGGAGGGACGCGTGCGCCGCCCGCATCCCCAAACGCGCTCGGCTGCCAATTTCAGGCGCTTAACTCAGAACGCGTGTTTCTCCGGCTTTAATTTGACGCGCCCTGCCGGCACACAAATCAGCATAAACGCGCAGCGAGGTGTCACGCTCCCGTTCACCAATTACAGGCTTTATCACACAAACTTACCCAGCCGCCTGTGTGATGTTACAGAAATAATAAAAATACACCAAATTGTGGAACAAGGAAAGAAAAGTAAATGTAGAACTTAAATGAACTTAGAACTTAAACAGCAGTTTTATGAAAATCTCCCATTGTAACTAGCACTCCTGCCACCCCTACATAGTAGCAGCTGGGTCATCTTACTTATTGACACAGCTGGAGGGCCCAGTCCTGAATCAGCGTCCGTGTTGAGGTCACTCTCTCACCTGTAAGGCTGACTGGCGGACTGGCGGACGGCGCCTCACCTGAAGTGGTTGACCACGCTGGTCATGCTGAGGAAGGACAGGACGAAGGAGCCGGGCCGCCGGTCGCTCTCCCTGATGAGGTAGCTGCCCGGCGTCCTGGCCTGCCGCAGCCGCTCCTCCGCGATCGTCCGGTCCAGCTTCCCGTGATACCACCTGCGGGGCGGAGAGCGGGCCGTCAGCCAATCGCGCGCTACCGACAGCGGGAACACACCACGACCGAGACTAACAGCAGGAACACGCGCGCGTAAACACAGCCCGTTGAGTGTTATTCAACAGCGGCTGATAACGACGCCACTGCTCGCTCAGGTGAAAACACCCGATAACACACTCAGATACACACACACTGCCTACTAACCTAACAACACCTTTAAACAGCACACACCTACAAACCAACACATAACAATACAATCACACTTACTAATAACACAATCACACACTTAAAATGCCACTCATACATACTTTTATCAAAAATGTATTAAAAATAAATAAATAAATAAATAAATAAATAATAATGGTGGTTGGCAGCAATTAAACCCACTTTGAGATTTACTGAACAAGCCAAACACAGCAGGACAAAGAAGGCAAATGCACACACAAATCTGAAAAAGCTGATTCATCGAGAGTAGAACCTTGAAACAAAGTTGAGGACTCTGTTCTAGTAAAAGTGAACTTCTTAGAGGCCGAATGTCCAACTGTAACTGCAGAGGCTAGGGAGCCAGGAGCCTGCGTCAGACCACAAGATGGCGCATACATACCACAGCACAGGCCACAGCGTCTCACAGCGTTAGCATGGAGCATTTCAAAACTCTGACGGCCCATGAACAGCAGCTTTTCCCACAACACTGATATAGAGTTTTAAGATGGTTCAGGTACCCCCCCTTTCTATTCCCAAACTGCGGCTTCTTGCTGCAGACAGAGGATGAATGACGTGTTAAGGCCACTGCTTTGGGGACCTGGCTGCAGGCTCCCATAGGGCTGGCTGGGTAAAGGCTGCCCTCTCACAGCGGGCTGCTGGGTAGCGCTGTGAGGAGGAGGGGCTGGCCGTGAAGAGCCGTGAAGAGAAGGGCTGGAAAAGAGCACCCACCCAGCCTGCCACACCAGGGGGAAAGGTCACTTACGGTGGGTAGTTCAGTCAGCCTTTCCAGCCGCACCAGGCTTTGCCTCTTTTAATATTCAAATCAAGCGTGACCCATTTAGCTTAGCTGACGAGAGCTTCCATAATGCGCTCAAAAATAAATGACAACACGGACGCTACCGGTTTACTGTCCACACAATGATTTCACTGTGACTGCGGCCGGTGTCTGTGTATGGACTCGCTACGCCTGAGGCTTTGTCAGGTTACACTGTGTCACTGATGAGATACACCCGTTTCTTCAGCCTGCGCACCAGGGTAACAGCTCTCCACCATAATCCTGCAGTGCAGTGATAAACCCGCCCACCTTCTGGCACCGATATTTACAAACCAATCGCCACAGCTCAGTGGAGGCGGGTCTAAGGGCAGTCAATCAAACTGTGAGACAAACAGGGAGGCGATTTTATAGGCTCTGGCCTGCTTCGGTAAACCGCCCTCCGGGGAACTGAGCACGGCAAAGCTGGCATGTCCCCGGTGTGCTTATCACCGCTACAGGAATTTGTCCTGAGATGTTATGAGATTTGAGACTGGGTTCTGAGACCAGTGATAAGCGCAGTTGGGCTCCGTGAGGTGAAGCCGGTGCTCTGCCAGCTTCAGCCTGAGAGAGAGAGACTGAGGGCGATGAGTGAAGCCCTATCTGCTGTCTAAAGTCACACGGTCCTGTCCCTCCGCCAAGCCCGTCAGTGCTTGGGAATGGCGACTGGTGGATGCTACTCAAACGACGAGGGCGATTCTGACCCGTGGTCACGCTGTCGTTCGCTCTACGTAATTGCCGCTGTTAATCGATGTGTAAACACCTAATGAGCCCCCTGCCTTCTGCCAGTGGGCAGAGAGCTGCGGCCCTGGCGCTGCACGTCCGGGGGCAGTGCCCGCGCCCTCGTTAGGCACGCATTCCTGTGGCTGGAGCGCTGCAGCTGTCGGGGGGCGCTCCGCCGCACTGGCAGCGCCGCCTACGCGTTCACACAGAGAGAGAGAGAGAGAGAGAGAGAGAGAGAGAGAGACGAGCTGCGACCGCGGCGGTAGCAGACGCAGTCTCTGCCACGCGTCTATGCCGCATCTATAAAGAGTTCCCAGACCAGCCGTGCTCTGCTCTGCTCGCCCCCGCCCCCCCCCCCCACACAACCCCCCACCACCCCACCCCCCACCCCCCCACCCACGCGGTTCATGGGTGAGATTTCCTGGGTCACCGCGCCCCTCGGCAGAAGAACATCTAAAAACAGTTCAAGGATGTCTACACTTGAGATGCGTGTGCACTTGGCATGCAACTCAGCCAACTAAATTAAGAGAGAAGACTTAGCAAGTGACAAAAGGGATGAGCTCACTCTCTTCTACAGGGATGAAGCGATGTACAAAAACAACACTTCACCCAACATATTGTGAAACTTAACGTAATGTGATCCAACACAGTAAGCAAAACTACACCACCCTATCTATGAACCCCAGAGTTTAACTGTGACAGAGGTGCAGAAACACAATATTTATTGAGGCAATGGGAATTTGAAGGGGCACGGAACAGATGAAGTAATCATTCCTCATCCTGCAACCTCTAATGGACAGAAAACAGCTGGTCTCCCTGTGGACACTCAGACAGCCCTGGATATCCAGCACCTCAGTTCACCAGCTGAGACAGCAGAACAAAGACCCAAAGGAAGACACTGAAGGATGCAGGAGGAAGGTGGGTTTTTGCGTGATTCATGCCAACGCGGTCGCCATTTTCCTTTCGACGCTCCGCATACGATCTGGCTGGCACTTCGAGCTGCGGGTTACTAAACGTTGGCGGTGCCGCAACGAAACGAACACAGCGATCAGCTGAATACAATCTGCCCATAAGCCACAGCTGGGTTTGCAAGCTTGCAGTTTCTTGCTTGGACACCTTTAACGGCGGGTGAAAGTGATGGAATATGTGACCCTACAGCCCCCCGGTTTACATCACCATCCATCAGCCGGCAGACAAACAATCAGGCTGAGGCCATCCGTTACCGAGGACGACCCACACGGTAACAGCAAAGTCTGCAGGGGCTGAACCAAGTGAAATGCAATTACAACGTTCAGTGGCCATTTTCCTCTAAAATAAAAGTGCATTTCACCTTTGTTGTACAGCTGAAACACTATACTGCCACATCTTGTCTTTTGCATGAATGAAGGGCTGTCTGCAGTAACACCCGATATGGGAAATGTGGTTCTTACACTACGTATGATGTTCAGAATACAGGCATCTGGACATGGGCAAAGCAAATCATGTCATGTAATGAGGCTCATATTTCTATCATTCGAATGGCCTGCGCTATCCACTGTGTCAGATGGTTTGCAAGCCTTCGCCCTCACCTTGGCAGAGCTCAATCTAAGGTTATTTATAGCCTACTTTAAGGCCATGTCACATTCACTGCCGCACATATTTGGGAAGACAGAAAGAAACAAAACAATGCATGCCTGAATTCAGACATTAAAACTGACAAGCCATGGACGGACCCCCCCCCCCCATCCCCCCTTTATCCCCCCTGTGAACCCACCTCGATAAGCTGCAGGTGCAGTGCGGGCCCTCCTAGTTTTGGTTACATAAAGGCGAACTCAGCGGAAGCCTAAACAGAGCGGGAGTGGGAGAGGGAGCTCAGTGCTATCAGCGGTGAGGAATGCCTGCTCGTGTCTGAGCACGAACCGCCGTGGTGCTGGGGTCCTCTCCTGCACCTCTTACCCAACGCGGCGTTCGGGTTAACGCTTCACCGCGACAGCCGCAGGTCCTCACAGGGTCCCTGGGAAACAGCCTGAGCGGCTATTTACAATGCTTGTTAAGGCGAGCGATTTACTGCGTCTGGCACCGCGCTGTTTACTCTTAAATCGAAGTTAGTTTTGACTCGGGTCCTAGTCATGATGGTGCCGCCTCAGTGTAATAATAGCAGCTTTTTATGATAGGCCATTTGTTATTTCACCTTACCCATCCAGAATACAATCCAATCTCAAGCGCACTTTACTGCTGCTCTGTAGCCATTTTACCCTTGAAACAAGCCTCTCTGGGACCGGATATCTGACAAATAAAAAACGTGACCATATTTTGTCTGTGGTTTTTTCTCTCACGCACTGAAGTTTAACCTTTATAATACGCCCGAATTACAGAAGTCTAGAAACCACCTCTGCCCTCAGTGACAAATGAGACATCCTGTATCTGCTGAATCTGTGGTCACAGGAAGCACCACCAAAAGGTGGCTGTACCTACACTCGCTGAGTATTTTGAGAAAAACTTCTCACCCCTCCTACCGCACACACTAAAGTCACGGGTGTGAACGCTCTATAAGAAAGGACTAGGCTATGCAGTTCATCTTTATCAGGACCTGTTCTCAATTCCATGTCGACAATTCATACCTTTGCCAGAATCGATTCAAAAACCGCATTAAAAAAACACCGCTCAGCAAGGACAGTTATTTATTTTTTTTTTTTTTAAATGAAAAGTGCGCACCACTGTGACCTTTGAGGTTAGGCCCGTACAGGCGGTGCTTAAAGTCACAGGCATGACCGAAACCTTCTGCGCTCGCCGGGCCAAATCTCTCTGATGAAGACAGAGAGGGGGGGGGGGCTGAGAGGCAGCGAGACACCATCCTCCTCCCCGCGGCAGGAAACGCTGCGGTGAGGAGCTTCACCGGGCGCATCCGGCACGCTCAGCTCTGCGCAGATTAACAACGGAACCGCGCGGCTTCACGCGCCGCACACCAAACCCCACGAAGGACGGCCGAGCGCAGAGCTGCGTTTTCATTCTGCCACTTCTGGGTTTCGCCTTCGCCGGTGCGTCTTCAGATGAACAAACACCCCAGCGAATACAGGTTACAAGACTGATGGACAACGGTGCGCTGACAATGCGGCCAACAATTCCTGAAAACCAAAAGAGATTTAAATGCTCTCTTTGCTCAGGCACAGAAGTTCACATAGTGAGGCCTTTCTATGCATGTGATAACAACCCAGCTGCACCTAAAATCTTGGCAGCATTACGCACTGTCCATGGAAATTCTACACAAAAACAGCTTCACCGACAGCGGCGGCTTACTCAAACCAGCAAGGCGGCTCCTGTCAAGAGTTCCCTTTCGAAAGTGAACAAAGCAAAAACACTCCAGTCTCCTTCCCCTGATCGCTCTCGCAGGTGCAGACACCATCGCTGAACAGCTTTGTGAACGGAACATTACGACCAGACAGCGATGCGTCTGAAGCGCTGAAATAAGGCCAGCACATTCCTAACAGGCAAAGAGAACGAGACGAGGAAACATATTTGCTTACATCTTTCAAATGCAGAGGCGACCAGACTAGAAGGTCCTGTTATTTAAAAAAAAAAACCCGGAAGCATATCCATACAACACGGAGTCCAAAAAAAGAAAAAAAAAAGAAATCCAGAAGCATACTGCCCCAGGCTGAAGTGCGGGGAATAACAGAAGGAGGCAGACGAGGAGCGGCCCCTGGATTTCCGGGCCGGGCAGAAGGAGCGGGGCCAGCTCTGGGGCCCTGTGCTGCGTGTGCTGCGTGTGCTGCGTGTCCTGCGCTGCCGGCGGGGCTCAGACGGGGAAAGGCTCCTCCGCCTCGCGGCTCGCCCCCGCTCTCCCGCTCCCTCGCTCTCTCGGTCAGCCTCGCTCTGCTCCACGGGGACTTCCCATATGCTCATTTATTTCATTGAAAAAATAAAGGAAAAAAAAGACATAATAATCCAGCTGGATATCATCTGGGGAGGGGGGGGCGGTGGGGGGGTTGAAATGTCTTTCTTTTTTGGATAGGAGAGGGGTACAGAGATGAAAGAAGAAAAAAAAAAAGATAATAAAGTTTCTACACAGAACCACTGAACCGTTTCACCCATCTTAGGGCTTCACTCCATCAGGGTCCCCTGGAATAAAACCACGGAGTGAAAACTAATAAAGTTTGAGAGTGGAGAGGAGGGGCTTGCAGAACACAGACCCTGGGTGCCCAACAGCACACCATACTTACACCCCATAGTGTCAAACTCTCAATGTCTGCTATGCGCCCACACCTTGCACACACACACGAGCCAACATCACACTACTGTCATACAATAGGCTTTAAAGGTCAATTACAACCAGCCCATTGAAGCATGTGTCTCATCTCGTTTCCACCACTCAGCCCAAATACAAACACCTTGGGAGGTTCTGAATGAGCTCAAAAGTAAATGTACCTATTAACAACCTGGAGGACCCGGCCTGTGGACAGGCTCTGACTTGTGCTCCATGCAGCTGATTTTCCATTACGGGTCAACGCTTGCAGTTGCGGACTTTCTAAAGTTTCCACATCAGGCCCGCTGTCACGCGGGGCCAGACGATTCTCTGTCAATGATCCTGTTAAAAGTGCGGAGGGAGCCAAGCTGGGAGCCGTTCTGCAACAAGAAGAGCGTGCAGCAGAACGCTACAGAGCATTTAAACACGGGACCCATCGATCAAAGAACAGAGTCTGTGGGAGAGTGAGCATGAGAATGCACGCTGCGTGCGTACCCGCAGGAGGGGGAAATGACACGCTCAACAGCTGTGACAAAAACTAACGGGGGGGGAAAAAAAGGCTGGTTAATTGATAAGCAGTCGCACGGGAGGCCCACAGGCTTTTCAAAAGCGCCAACCAGGTAGAAATAATGAATTAAATTAAGCATTAAAAAATTAAAATAAATGAGCCCTTTGCAGGTCAGCGTGTGGCTCCCAGAGTCAGTCCAGGACGCGACCCCGCGCAGGGCCCGGAGGAGCGATGACGAGCCTCACGGGCCCTCGCAGTGAGAGGAGCGCGCGTCAGGCCTCCTGCAGCTTCAGCAGGGCAGCTTCAGCTCACACCAACCCGCCCAATACACTCACACTTCAGCAGACACGCTCTCCACTAAACCAGCGGCTAACAGTTATGAATTACACCTCCCACAATTCTCAGCTTGTTACACCACGCGGCTCAGTGAGCACAACGACACACCTAAAGCAACACACAGCTTTTTAACATGCCAAATTAATCATTCTCCATTGGTCATATAATTCATGAATCAGATTTTTTCTTTTTTTTTATACAATGAGCACGTAGGGAAATTTTTTGTTCTTGTTGAAAAAACAAATTCATACTAGTCACAGGCATCAAAAGGGTTGATGGATATTGCATAAGCGGGAGGATGTGGGTCCAGCCTTTGTGTAAATTGAGCAGCGCAGGTTCAATTAGCACTTCACTGCGGGATTACCCCGAATGACTGCTTCAAACAGTGGAATCGCTGATCCCAAACTCCAGCTTTCCTAATGAAGCAGTCCATGACTTCAAATCCGCTCTAAGCCTCGTGGAAACTCAAAATCAACGGCTAATTTCCAGCTTTCCGCTCGCTTTAGCCCCAGTGCTACATTCACAGGCACATTAAGAGCATTCACGTTCTCCTCTTTGCCGAGCTGGAGAATCTGAAAAATATTTATCCTGCTGTCAGCTCCACTGTTTACCAATGAGCACCGACTGTACACAAGGGTGTGTGATGAAAGCAAAGCCTGGAGCTTCTCATCAAGCCTGCTGGAAAGAAGGCCCCTACCCAGAGGCCAACTCTCTGCTGCAGCCATCTCCACTGAAACCCAACACGCGTGTTAATTACTGCTGACTTTCTTACACGCAAACAAACACAATGATTTTCACTGTTTCTTTATTATTATTATTTTAAATTATAGAATCACGCTACATTACATTTACTTTTGCTGATTTTCAGCCAAAAGAAGAATGCTCTACTGCTGTATAGATGAACCCACATACCTGACCTAAAATTTCACAGCATAAATTCTGGTGTGAATATCAGCTAGTGTAAATGAATTCCCGATGCCCTGAGTTTTAGGCACTCAGACACATCAAGGAGTGAGCCACGGCTTCAGAGAATCGCATTATAATTTACCACAGACTTACAAGAGCAGTTTCAAATCAATGAGACCCTGGCAGCTGACAGTAATATGCTCCACTAGACTTTAATTGCCCACAGTGTGGAACAGCAAACATTACTCAGCCATGCACATGACTACTGCATGTTTTACATCAGGCTAACAGGTGTGGTGGACCCAGATGCCATTGCATAATACATACGCTGTGCCCCATGATCCTGCTGAAACACTACAGTGGTGGTCCTTCACACCACTGAACACCACAGCATCCATAAAACACTACAGGCAGATGTTAAATGTCCTGTTAATCATTAGGCAGAATATTTTAGCACCACAACGAAGGGGCTCCACTAGCATACACAGGAAGCTAGCATTGCAGAGAGAGAGAGAAATACTGCCTCTGTGTAAAAACTCATAAACTGCGTACTATGCCAACAGAAAACCCCTCTGCTCTCCAAGCCCACCCCATGATTAAAATGAGTACATTAAATGAAAATGAAGAATGAAAGAAAGAATGAACACAACTTGGGCAATCCTTACAAAATGTATCCAATATCAGTTTGCAGTCAGACCACATCACCAAACCTCCCCAAGATCCCACCTTCATGTTTGCTCAGCTGAAATAAACATTCAGAAAATCAAACTTAGCAATATAGCAGGGCCTGCAATGGTCTGAATTTATAGGCAGGATCTCCATTTTACATTAAAAAAACTAGGTGAGCAAGAAACATGCCAACTATCTATTGAATCTCAAATGCTTAGAGTAAAATATGTCATTTTTATCTTTGTAAGTACAAGCTTTTACACCCATGACCAATTCAGAAGCCAAACCAGCCTGCCAGCACTACAATAACAGGACAGCAGATTTCACTCAGGTTTCTCAGCTCTTCATATCCAGGCTATTTAGCTATGCAAACATGGAAACACTAGCACTGCTGCATTCAAAACCTTATTGGGCTATTATTGGGTTAATCAATCAGATTACTGCTGATCAAAGCAACAGCCAGAAAACTACATAAACTGGCACAATAAAGGGCAATACATAGCTACATGGCAAATAATGCTGAGTAAATGGTGGCCATTACATGAAAATGACATTGGCAAACTTCTGCTTGATACCAATGCCTACGGCTGATTGGAAATTAACTGAACAAGAAACAATGTACCTGCCTAAAGAACAGGGTTGGGTACTGAAACCCTGTACCAACATGGCACCGGTTCCCAAACGACTGGAACCTACCGGACCGAATCACAAAGACTGCTCAACTGGCTACTGTGTCGATGGGAACAGTGACAAAAGTGACATCTGCATTTAGATCCACAGGAAAGGCCTTTGTAAACAGGGTCGGAAATTGTGGTCGAAAGCGCACACGCGAAACCTCAGGTGGCAGAGAATGTCAATGCAGGATGCGATGAGACTGTCAGCAAAAACAGTCCATCGACTATTAGCCTATATAGTGAGGGATATTTTACTAGGGTAGCATCGCATAAACCTCTCGTTACCAAGACAAACAAACATTTGAGAGTTCAGGGGTGAAAAAACCATTGGCACTGGTCTACAGAGATGTGGAAAAAAGTGATATGGTCAGATGAGTTATCCTTCCCCAAATTCTCGAAAAGTGGTCAAGGGCATGTGTGGCATACGCCAAGAGAACAATATAGGCCTGAATGCTTGACCCCTACAGTGGTTCTATTATGATTTGGTGGGCATTTTCTGGGCATGATTTGGGTCCACTGGTCCCCTTAGAAGGAAGGGTCGCTGGAAATCAATATAAATGTATTCTGAGTGATCACCTTTAACCTACGATAAAACAATTCTATCCTGATAGTAGTCGCTTCAAGGAAGGCGATGTCCCCATACACAGGGTACAAATGTTTTGATGAGTATGAAAATTATGTGAATCATATGCTATGGCCTTTGCAGTCACCAGATCTCAACTAGAGCCTGACTATACTGATAACTGAATGAACACATGAGAAGTTACTTCCACACTATTAGGCACACAAGCATTCTAGAGGACAGCTAGCGTCAAACACGACAGGTGCCTCTCACTGGAGACAGCTGATAATGTACAAGTGCCATAGTGGAACCCTAGTTATAGCAGTCTAATGGCAGCCCAAACCTTGAACAGGTAACACCAAGGGTACACGCTGTGTATTAAGTGAGCACTTTTACCCACACAGCCACTTGGAACCAAAACTCTGGGCCACTCAATGCAAACAGCAAGTGTACAGGACTCTTTTAGCAGTGGTGCAACCTAGCAGGATGAAACCTCTGGATTCCCCTATTTTAGCAGCTTTGTTAAGATGCTCAGCGTCATTCAATTCTACAGCAGTTTGAGACTGTCAAAGAAATAACAGGCTGTAGCCTATTGCAGCTATGCACAACCGACTCTGGCATGTATGTCTAAAACCACGGCATCAGATGGAGTTCACTACATGCTTTCTGACTGTAAAAAATAATTACATTCTCAAACTACATCTTCAATAATGCATTACTGGATTAACTGCAGAACAATGCAGTCTCTACAATAGGCTAACTTTAAGTTTTCCAACTTAAAGTTCCTGAAATAGTCATATTGGTGATTTTGTACAGTAATTACCTTATTGTACCCTTCCGTTTAGTAAAATCAAAAGTCATTAAGTTCATCTATGAGTTCAACCCACTCCTTTAAGAATCCAGAATGTACAGGTGGGTGCAATACACTCGTGGTGGCTAAACTGAGTTTTCCTCTTCCTGGTAAAGTGCTATATAAATGCAATCCAACATTAAATCCAGACCAGCCATCCAGGAGGGCTGTGGCATCTGCTATTTTTTCCCCTATGTTTCAACATTTAAGTGCTTCATTTAAGTCATTGATTGGCTAAAGAGTCAGCACATTTTGTGTACAAGGCCAAAACTGGCTGCTTACAGGAAAAAAACCACAAAAACGTGCAGACACCATGGGCCTCCAGGACTGCACTTTGATACCCCTGATCTATGTTCCGTAAGACTCAAGCCCTCTGGGATTAGATCAGGCCAAACTGTAGTGCCAAACTGACTGCACTTCAGCCATTGCAATGCACACCAAAGCCTCCCAGGGTCTGACAGTGTCACAAAGGAAACCAGCAGGCCAGCGTGTCCTCCCTGCCATAACGGGTAGGTAGTAGGTACCTATTTGCCATGTTTTGTGTGGGCTTGCAGTGAGCACAAGGGAAACTTGATAAGTTTGTCTACGTGGGCGACATATCATGTTGGTCAATCAAAAAGGCCTTCAAACGATAATAAAAAGAAACACAATCTGACTGCGGACAGTGTCTCGTGTCAGGGACATGACACCATGCACTCCCATCCCATCTACCACCCACCAAGGTAACTCAGCTACATAGCCGGCATTTTAATGCAAAATGTGGTTTAATGCTGTGAACCGTGAGCTGTTCTGCTAGACTTCGCTGGGTCCACCGAATTGTGAAACTGCACAATGAGCACTGAAGACAGTTGCAGTAACGTTACATTCCGTCACATGCAAATTCAATCCAGACAAATGCACAACAAAAATGCACAAGGGTGACTAAGGGACAGAGTAAATATAATGCGCACCGGTCATTTAGATCAATGCTATCGAAAATGTGTTCATAACACACATGATGGTCAGCTGTATAAATAGCCTACACTTATGGGAAGGAAACGGCTAACAGTGCCTTTGTTGAATTTGAGCACACCGCTCTAGATATGAAGGTGGTCAGCTAGCTAGCTAAATGCATGCCGCCCTAAGACAAATGCACACGCCCCACATGCACACAAGCGTATCACTCATGTGAGTGAAGACATTACACTTCTGTACAGACTGCGTAACGCTAGTAGCTAGAAAAATAACTATGCATTAGTTAGAGCCATAGACAATTCCTGCAAACATGAACCCTGCAGTAGATAGCTAGCTCATCTGAGAATAACACACCGTTCTGCAAGGCTAACGATATAGCTGTATTTTTACCCCTCCAAATTTGAATGCGAGATCAATTTTGGGACGTCAGTTGTCAACAAGTTGTGGTAAGCTCAATAGGAATAGAGTGGGCTTGTTAAAAAGAAAATAAATAAAATAAAATACATTTTCGGAAAAAAGCACTTAGCACTTAACTTAGCGAATTGCTAGTTAGTAACTCGTAACATCAGATCAGGATGAAACTATTTATCTTAAACGGAAACCAAATAGATCCTTACTGATTCGTAGGCGGAGCGGTAAGTGGGAATGCCACCTCCTCTTCCTCGTATTCCTGCCCATCCAACGCATCGCTTTCATCCACCGTGCCAAGTGTCCCGCAAATGGAGGGCAGCGGAGGCGGTGGCAATGGGGGAAAGCCACTAGTCCCGTCCGGACTCCCGGAGGTGGGCGACATGCAACTGGCCAATCCCTCCGAAGGGGAGAGGGACGCTCCACTCCCAGTTCCAGAGCTCGTCCCAAACGCAGCGTGCCCACTACTATTGCCACTCCCAGTGGTGGACAGAGCTGATCCCACTAAATCCCCTCCAGTCACCGAACACAATAGTATCTCTGAGTGTGTGTTGTCCGGCGGCGTGTCCGGTGAGTGGCGGAGGTTCTGAGCTGCCCCTGGGCCGGAATCAATGATCTGCAACCTCGGCTTGGTAGAGAACGGAAAATGGGCCGTCTCGGGGCCTCCTCCGCCTGCAAGTCCTGTCCCCGCCGAAACCGAACCCGTCTCCTCACTGCCGTCGTCCGCCGCCATCATTTTGCTTAAAAACGTAAAAGGGGGAAAGTAAGAAGGGAACCCTCCCTTCCCCACCCGTTTTCGACACTCTCCTGGGGAAAAACAAAGAACAGCAAAACTTGGAAAACAGCACTGCTAGCTAGCTACTCCCCGCAGTACTCAAACTACTAAAAAGCTACGCTGGCTAGCTCTTAGCTAGCTAGTAGTAAGCAACGTCGAAAGAGTTTCAAGTTTTCATTGTTCCGCCTGAGTTCTAGGAAAACATATGAAAAGTGGCTAGTTTATCTAAAATACTACAATAGGAGACGGATAACGCTTGTATTTCCTTATTTTTGTCAGTTTCTCTCTGGCAGCCCACTAGACGGGGAGTGTGTTTATTGTCAGTGTGCGCTCCTGTTTTTTTTCCTCGATGAGTTCCAAGCGTAGCTAACGTTAGCTATGTACTTTCCGGCAGTGTCACGCTGTTGCGTTGACAATCTTCGGTACAACCAATATGTCCTTATTAGCCCACCGTGTAGAAAAACTGCAGTACTTCTTTCTTGTGCAAGTTATTTTTTCTTTGTTGATTACATGACTGGTTGCTTTCTGCCGCCGTTGCGCTCTCTCTCGCTCTCTCTCTCCTCTAGTCCAGTCCTGTCCTGTCCTGTCGGAGCGCGTGCTCGCTCACGCGCAGACCTGGCTAAGCGAGCGCAGAACGAGTCTACAGTGGTCGTCTTGAATCCATCTTATCTTTTATCAGGAGATAGTTTGTAGTTGTGGTTCAGCTTCAGATATCAAGTTTCTGAAGTTGCCCGAGGCTGTTGGGGTTGTGTGCTTGATTTTATTTCACCCCAAGTGTTACACAAAGACTGTTAAGTAATTGTGATGCTCTAAAGCATGCAGTACTTTCAATCGCTGTTATAACTGGGCGTGCCAAAATTATGCTGGAGTACAGGGACATGAGCTATAAGAAATTAGTCAATTTGACAGATCACCATGTGTTATGGTGATCGGTCCATATATATATATATATATATATATATATATATATATATACATATAAATGCACACTTTACCCAGCAGTTTCTGTTACACCAAATGCTAGTTTAAGTAGTCTATATTTTTGTACATTTCATCAAATACCCTCTCATTCATTTCATTTCAGAAACATGTCTGCCTTGAAAGCCTTTTGAGTGAACAACTCTGTAAATCAAAAAGGTGTTCCCTGGACACAGAATAAAGAGATAATGTGCACTGACAGCAATGTGGCCAGGTGTGTCATTATCAGCACTGCTGCAAGAAAAGTAGGGCATTTCTGTCAGACCTCATCAGGGCGGTTCAGTGATTTCTCAGAGGGTAGGGGCGTATTTAATCACCTCCACTGGCCCTCTGGCACCTAACCACTTTCCTCTACCCACTATCAGAGCTGCCCTCATTCTATCTGTGTCAGTGCTTACCTCTTCCTCCCGATAACATGGCAGACAGGACCCTCTCCCCCAGTCACAAGCCTGCGCATTTCACCTTTTGGATCTCATCACCATTAAGGAGGTCTTATCGGGTAGACAGGACACATGTTGCTTGACATTTACCGCCACTCGCTACGTGTGTCCCTGTCAAGTCTTTTCAGACCCTGTGCCCCGAGCAGTCTTGTACTTGTCTGTCGATCTAGAACCCCCCCCCCCTTCCCTGGACTTATTTGCTCCTGTGATTTTTGAATTGGCCTGGCCAGCACCTATTGTCAGGCCTGGAGACGAGTGTGAAAAGCAATACTACCCCAGGAGCCAGAAGGTCCATCTTCACCGTCTGAGGAGCCGTGGCCAGTCTAATGTAGTTTCGCACCACAGTCCAGCTCTGGCTCTTTGCGAGAAAAGGGCCCAGTGAACTGTAAATACGAGCTTGCATATATTGATTTCTCAATTTTCTATACGCTAGTCACTCTGGTTTAATGGAAAATGAAAACAGGATGTGTGCTGGATGCCCACTGTTTTGTGACATGGGCTTTTTTGGCTTTTTTTTTTTTGCAGGCCATATGTACTGTCACCTGCTGAGCCAGAGGATGGGGTCACTTATTTATGGAGAGTAAATTGTGTAAGACTCCATGGTGTCTTTCACAAACAATTTTTACAAATATGTACAGCAAGATGTAAGTGCTGTTTTAGAGTAAACAATGAAAATGTTCATGAAACCACTGTCATGTTGACTATACTATTAAGACATACAGGAATGGCCTGCATAATGATTATAAAGAAATGAGAAATCACTCTTATATTCCACTTTTCCTACAAGCTGCAATGCAACATAAGGTAACATCAACATGAATTAACCTTATTTTGTAAAGTGCAATTACCTTTCCATTTTGATTAATCGACTATTTATATGCTTATTTATTGTGTATCAAAAACATGATTGATGCGTTCTCTTTTATTCTATATAGTGCAAATGATGTATTGATGGGTGGCGGGGCGGGCAAACTAATATTGATTTGTTTCCTGATAAGTTCTATCCCTGGTCAACCTACCACACATTTGGCCTTGGCTGTTGACTCATACTGAAGGGAGGAGCACTGATTTTTGGTGCTGTGCTGTGATTCAACAAATGTCGTATTCCCAAGCTTAACGGAATAAAACTGAAGAACAAAGGCCATGAAGAAATGGCTAATGCTAAATCCTGCTGGAGAGTGCAGTAACACCGCTGCTGAATCACACTGGGCAGTGAGGAAGGGCTGCAGAAAGAGAGGGATTGCAGAACGATGGCTCATAGCTTTGGGAGGCAGATGGAGAGAATTGGAGGGACGTGCTCTGCCTTTTTAATCCATCACTGTGCGGTGGGGAATTCCTGTTTTTTTAATCATCATTGTGCTCTCTCCATTTCCACCTGCATGTCTTTCAGTAGCAATACGCAGGGGTGTGGGAAGAAACTCATATTGGAAAACCTTACATAATTCTGAAAAAAAAAACAAATATTTGTCTTTTTCTTAGTATATTTAGCATTCTCAGTATAAATTGTTCCAGTGGAAAGAATGATTTGAAATACAGAAGTTTATTTTCTGTCATTTCTCTCTTAATATGATTTGGAGCTGTGGATATGAATTTGCCAAAAAGCAATGTGTCGAATGTGATACAGTACAAAACACACATCAATTTCCAGGTATGTAGTGACATGTTCCTTATGTCCTTTACTCTTCTTTAAATGACATGTACAGCAAAATTAACCTTTTGTGGCATTAACTTTTCATCAGAACATCTGAATTTTCCTTCTGTGAAAACATTTTTCAAGCCATAATTGTATGGTTTGTGAAACTGAGAAGACAAAATGTGTGTGAGAGCAGAAATAGAAAAAGAAGGAAAACTCTGAAAGAGGTATTACACCATTACTGGTCCCCAGACAGCTGCAGTCTGCCATGCCAGAGACAGAGGACTTTTTTTTCTTGCTTCTGGTAGAGTGGTCAAAAGAACATAAACCTGAGATGAAACCCTTTCAATCAAATCGATAAAGCAAATTTAATTTGCTCTCCCATTCTTAAAAAAACATCACTGATTGCTTCACAGAGAAATGCAATGTTACAGAGAACATGATTTGAAAAAAGAAATGCTTTAGAGTGATATTATGGTGCAATAAAAACCATGTTATATTAAAATGCTTTATTCAAGACAGACGTATCTGTGAACAAAACAATATACTATCGCCTTCATAAGTAAAATGGCGTTGTATGCTGATGGCAGCCTTGCATATCAAACTCTACAGCTTCACAACAGGTGCACAAGCTAATAAGAGAGGAACCACCAGTCAGAATCTCTTTTATGAGATTTAATTAAGGAATTGTGACAGCACATCCCAAATGTAATACATTTTAAATAAAATGGACTGCATTCTTGCATCAATGCATGTCATGAAGACAAATTCATTGTCATAGAAAATATAGCATCCTAGAGAGTTATAGAACCTTTATGTCAACTGCGCAGTGAAAATACATTAGACACGGTGCAAATGTGTAGTCAGCGCACTGCAAAGTTATCTAATTAGTATTCACCAGTCGTTCACAATTTGCTGCAAAAGAAATGCTTATGTTGTGCTCAGTCTTTAACATGATGTACTTGGCAGAGAGCCTTGGAGTTGCAAGGACCCTCTGTCACCAATGCACAGTGTGATATGTTAATGACACAACAATGTGCTTCTCGTAATTACCAGTTCCAGATGTTGCCAATGGACGTCCACAACTGTTTTCACTTGCCTTGCTGGTTTCATCTTGATAATGATGCTTCAGGAATGCAAGCTGTTAGGTGTCACACCCGACATCCCACAATTCCCTTGAGCGACTGTGAAGCAGATGGGAGCAAGGCAGCAATGCTTAATCAGCAGGCCACCGCTGGTTTTGGTCAAGTATTCTAATCATGCTCTCTAATTAAATACTCCAGAACAAAAGTTGATGAGATAGATGAGCATCAAGGAGCATTAACTCTGATATTGAAAGTGACTGCAGCTCAGAATTGTTTATGTATTTATTTATTTATTTCAACAGCGATACTGCACCAATGGGAAGAATATGATTTGGAAACTCCAAATGGTGTGACATTTGTTTTAAAATTGTGGATACATATTGGTTATTGTTACAGTACCTCAAACAAATATGAGCCAGAACAATAGTCAATCAGGATCTTGTCAATTTTGCTGCGGCCAATGATTGGAGGATAAACACAAAAGTAAAACCACTATCAGAAAAAAAAAAAAAAAAAAAAAGTTAAGTAGCAAACACAACTTCAATGCAAAAAGAGTCAGCAAGACTAATTTCAGGGCTTACAGGTACAGTTTTGCAGGCACAGATTAAGCCTAGTCCTGGACTAAATTCTATTTTGAATGGAGATTCTCCATATAAAACTCAATTGAGTCCAGGACTAAGCTTAATATGTGTCTGTGAAACTGGCCCACAGTGTTTAGTAAAGTTAACTCTTTATTTTCAGGGAAAGCCTTGGCCTTAGACAGTAATACATTCAAAATCAATTCAACAGTATATTGGTTTATATAGTCCAATAGGCTCATATGCACTCCAGTGTAAAATGTACAGTATCAGTTGTTTTAACTGAGTCAGCCTGTGTCTTGCTGTGGCGTCCATGCTGCAGAGAGAAGTGGGGGTACAAAATGTCTCCGTGGACTCTCTTACTCCTGAGAGGCAGGGAGAGGCTGAGACCTGGCTTAGTGGCACACAGCTGCCTCTTCATGGCACATATGGACAGGGGCATGCGGGCACACATGGCCCAGTCAGTCACGCAGCAGATGGGTCCCTCCAGTGGGTCTAAGCTGAGCTCAGGAAAGTATGCCTGCTTGGGTTTTATACAGAATGGGGTTACATTTTACAGTTCTCAGGGTATTGTGATATTGTTTAAAATATGGTAAAACTGTATTGTTGTCTTGTTGTCTGAGCTTTCCACAACGGCTTTGGATCAGTGCACATTAATGAAAACGATAGTAAAGATTTCTCGGGTATTAGATCATGTCAGCATTGTAGAGTGAGGTGGCAAAAAAAGAAAAAGGAAATTGTTGAAATGTTCTGACCCAGGAATCATATGCAAATGTGGATCCTCTGCTAAGCTCTTCACCAGTCATTTGTTCAAGACCACTAGGAAGGGAATTCAGTACCCCACAACAAACGCAATCATGTGTTTTTTATACTTGAGTTGTTCTCATTTCTGTACAAACGAATCAGGAGTGTATACCAAGTCTCATTAATTGCCATATAAACATGCCTTTATGCACTTTTGTTCACACATAGTTATGGTTTCAGAGTTTTCTTCTAAGGGCCTGTTATGGACATAATCATTATGTACGCAGGATTTGTATTTTAGTTCTTGGTTAACATAATTAATTTGCATTTGTGATGTTACATATGTACTGACTAGTTTGGGTATCTTGGGTGTCCATGGTCCTCTGGATAAGAGTGCGTTGAATTAATGTAATGTAATGGCTGTGGTGTTTAAAATGTCTGTTTTATTTTTACTTTGCAGAAGAGCATACCACAGAAGTGTATCCAATACTACACCTCAATGTGCAGCTTCATTTTTTCTTTAATAAAAGCAACCTCCACACCTCTCCCTACACATAGTATGTTGACCACCGGGATGAATAATTCCTCCAAAGTAATTCAAGCCCTTAGTGCATTACATCAACTTCCAGGTAACTATTTCATGGGTTTGTATTGCATGTACATAGCAACCCATACATATTTATACCATTCAAGATGTGAGGTAATTGGCACAAAAGTTTCTTGATTTATTTTCCTCCCATGTCTTTGGCATCAGTGGGGATGTGAGGCATCAACATCATAGTGGGTGGGGTAGCAGTACAATGTGCGATCAGTCATTTAATGTGAAACAGTTAAAAATTATCTTTAGGGGAAATTACTATGGTTAACACCAGTCAGTCACTGATGCATATCTGTCATCCCTTGTGGTTTGTCCATATAAAATCAGCATTTCACAGTCTATAATGATGAAATATAAGAACTGCAGCTTCTCATGCAGTTGCTGAGGTCAGTGAGAGAAACAAGCAGAGATAAAACCAGAAGACTGGCAGAAACAATTATAATGCCAGTGATGTCAGAAAATCCAATAATGCAGGTCAGACTGTTATTGGCTTATTGATCCAAGTCCTGCCAGTATTGACTGTTCTAGCGCTGAAACAAACAGATCCTGTAGTACTCTTTAACTCTCAATACACTGATACTAGCATATCTCACTGAACATAGCTTTACCATGTCTCGGTTCTACAAGCTGTCAACTCATGAATGAACCTATAATACATCTCAGTATGTGGATCTTAAAAGCACTACAGAGAATAGTTTTCACAAGCAGAAATGTGTTGGTTAAAAGTGCAAGTACACCACAGTAAAGGTGTCTTTTTGATGAAAATGTATTTTAACAGCACACCAAAAAGCTCATGCAAGTAAACCTTTGTCAAAGTAAAGTCTTTTTGTCATGCTGGTGTGCACAACCTCATTATTTTTGGTGCCTCATTTTCCTGTTCAGGAAGGGTTAGGTGTCAATTACACAGAGCTGGGGAAACAAGATAAATGTGATGATGGAATTTATCCCAACCACTGTGTACTCACCTTTTTACATGGCGTGCTGGGCATTTTCACACCTATTTCTATGCGTGTGCCCTTCGGCTGTGCTTAATTGGGAGGAAAACTGAAATGCAGCATTGATGAGTAGAAGACGTTAGGATGTGTGGGCTGTCTGGAGGTGTCAACGCCAGAGCAGTCAGGAGCACGCACCCTAAAAAAATCAGTACTTATGCTGTTATGTATACATACTTATATATTTTTATAGTTTTTGTATGTGGGTGTTAAACATTTTCATAATGTGAATGTTCATTCCAGTACAACTGATTTATTGACAATTGCTTAACTGTGTTTGTGAAGAAAAAAAAAAGAAAAAAAAACTTTGTGCAAGTGAAGGTCAAGCTCAATGTTGGTTCAATCCAATGTGTTGAATCAATGTATTTATTAATGTATTTGTTGTATATGGTCTGTAGTGAATATATGCTTAAATCGTTGTTCCAGTCAACACGTTATTTCCATTTCAGTTGATTCCTGAGGCTTCAGCTATGGCAGGGACTGTGTGACAGCTGAGAGCATTCTTTTATGCTTTTATTGGGAAACAAAGCATAAACCAGATGGACTATTGCATTCACATGACTGAACCAATACAGATGGCCCTACATTTGTTTAACAAAAAAATTATGCTCTGTTTTATTTAAACCAATTATACTTTAGGGGCAGTTACGCAAATGGTCTCTGCAAAAAAGATAAGTGTCCAGATAGATGGAAATATTCCTCTGTTGCATTTGTCAGAGCCATACACAAATACCATTCAGAATTTATTCTGATCACAATTTGTTTATTCACAGCACTTAAAATGTAATGTAACTGCAATGTAACTAAAATCTAATGTTCTTAAAGGAGCTATTATTTTATATTTGCCCAGAAGCAATTCGGTCCACCTGCAGTTAGGACCCAAATTATACACTTTAGGGGGAGGTCTTTATCTGCTCATGCATACATTCTTTCTGTCCATAATTAAATTGAAGCCAAATGCACTTGAATCATCCATTCTGATATAGTTATATGTAATTAAAAGCCAAAGACACTGCAACCAATTATATGAGTACAGTTGAATCCCTGGTCCACTATAATAGCTACAAATGCAGATTACATGCATGCCAAACGAAGGAAATGACAGGAGAGCATTCTCAAACCCCACAATCCTCAGATAACTGTGTAGCAGGATTAGTATTTCCTGTCTCTAATATTGTGTTGTATCACATATTGAATTTCTCCTGCTCGATCGATATCTGCAGAAAGAAACCTGCACACACACACACACACACACACACACACACGCGCTCAGATGGGATCAGGTCTGTTAGTAGAAAATGCATGTGATGGCTCAGAGCCCGGATGTGGATGTCATTATCCGATGATATCACCCAGACTCCTGAGTCAGAGTTTTTACATGTCTGAGGTCATCATGGGGATATGGACTCTTCAGACGTTCTGCTCAACGGTTCCTGTCAAAAAAAATAAAAAATAAAAATCAATAGACGGCTCATTTAAATGTAGTCTTAGACACCGGCTTTAGCATTTTCTCACACTGTAGATTACTGAACTGTTTATGGCGCAATTAAATGTCCATTGATAATCTGCTCAAACAGAGTTTATATAAGCCCTGTTTCACCAGATTTACAGGTGTGGGACCGTAAAAATAAGAGAGATGTGTTTATGGGATTTATATAAGTGAATTTATTTTTTATTTCTGGTAATTATTTTGTATGATCTACATTCTTAGAATTTTATATTTCTTTTTATGTTGTACTTTATTTAATTCTATTGCTTTATTATATTTGTAATATTTAACATTTTTTAAATTATTGTTCATTTTTTGTGTGTTGATAGTAGTTTGAGTATTATATATTATGATATGGGCCAGCTTCACCAGTAAAACTGGCCATATGTGCCCTTATTTCTATTGAAAATCGAAGATTACGTTTTCAAAATGGCCGTTATTATGGGCTGTGATTCATGGGCTGAGATTGCTGGTTCAGTTGCGCCAATGTTCAAGGTTTATCAGTTATAACTGCGGGAGACATCAGCGGGGACCTGTTACCAATCAGCACGGGGCAGCTTTGACGGGCCGCAGCAGTCGTCCGGGGCTGTTGACAGTGCGCACATTCGCCATATCACCTCAGAGCCAATTAGGCACGGCGCCGTAGGCTTCCAGGACACGGCACATGGATTAAGTCATCACCCGCTGTAAAGAACCGGTGAGGTAATCCTCCCCCCCCAACAGCTTGCATGAGTTCATCTCCTGGATATGGAAGCGGCCCCATGTCGCATTGCTCCACCCCCTTCCCTCTTAAGCTCCTTCTCTGATTCATTCTAAGCCACCTATGGTTCCTATCGAGGCTGATTCAGTCCATCAGGCAAAATGCAAATTACGACCAAGATGTGCTGAGGACAGGCTTTGCCCCCGCTCTCTCCGCACAGAGAGTACATGCAGTTGGCCGAGACTGGAGCTTCCAGATTGGTCTGAGACGTAGTCCTACACCTGAAACTTCTTGGATGTAGTCTCTCAATCTTTGGGTCAAGAACGCTATTTGAAATCAAACTGATTTGATATTGGAATATTCTGAAACTGCTAAAATTGAATTTTTGCATGCTCAAATACTGCTTACTCTGTGCTAAATAATAGACATTACATGCAATCATATGACATTCATAATATATAATATTATAATACTATGTACAAAGATCTGAATTTACTCACAAATGGAAAAATCATAATAGTAATTTATAGTTCTTTCATGAATTGTAGTGTAGTACACTGATAAACACATAATAAACACTTAGAGATCTCATACTTACTCTCAGGCATAGGGCACATATTTCGATTGATGCTTTAGCCATTTTGGAGATGAGTCTGGGATCCCTCAGGTAAACCTCTTAATGAGATCCTTGGATCAATACACTACTGAGAGGCCAAAGGGGAATAAATTGTCCAAATAGCCCCAGCCTTTGCCCTTAATGGAACTGGCAGGTTGAGCTATGTGGGCTTTGAAAATGGCTTTCTTAGACTTTAGTACTGTACTGTGTTCCTCCATTTCATTACGTTCTTCAGAAGAAGAACAAATACAAGTAATTTAAATGGATCCAAGCATGTGTGAACAATGTAATGCAATGTTAGGAACAAACGGTGTGAGAAAAGTCTGACTGAAATAGACAAAGTACATGTATTTAGGGTGACTGCACATGGCTGATCAACCACCAAGAACCAGTAAGGGACATGTCTTCTGCTAGTGTGCTCCCACAGCCTTCTACTACAGACTCAATGGACTATCCCTGTGCAGCGGGAAGACCGGGGATCCATTTGTCTTTACTGTGTCTCACGTAAAAGTTAAGTTATGTTTGTACTGAAGAAAATGTGTGTGTGTGTGTGTGTGTGTGTGTTAGTCTTGTGATAGGTACTCTGATACCATCACCGGCCTTGTTGCTTACTAATGACCGCCTGGCATTAGCATTGTTTATTTCTGCTTGGATTGTCTGAATGCCACTTTAACCAGAACAGTGGATTTCTCTGCTGGATTTTTCAGCTCTCTGGGAGTAGGTCAGACTCATACATTCCACCAAAAATCTTTTTGTTCTCACCTAGCTCTTATTTATAATTTGTTTCATTTTTAATTTGACACCTTTTGTTCAAGCATCTGATTTAACATTCACAAAAATATGCATTATTGTATAATTACAATAACCACATTGTAGTTATATAAAGTTATTATATACTGTATATGTACCGTGTGTGTTAAAATGATGGTATAACACAGATCTGATTCCTGTAAAAAATACAGTGATTATTTTATAAAAGGGACAAGACTGCATTTTATATAAGAATTACTGTGCTGCCAGGCATCTGGTTACTTTGACAGTCCAGTTTTTACTACTTAAATGTACACAGAAACAGCAGAAAATCTGTTGGCTTTGGCCATAGCAGCACGCACGCTCATGCATGCATGTGCGCGCACACACACACACACCCTTTAATTCTCTGCACATTTCTGTGGGTAAATGATTGAGCTGAGTGCCGTTCTGGCCATGGATAGGTTGTGATGGAGCTAAACATTTCTGGAACCGAGAAACCAACAATACACACCTATTATTCTCATAGACCCTTCAGTTTCAAGCCTTGTTTATTTGTATAGTGCTTTTTACAGAGGCTATCACAAATGCTGGCCACAAAGGTAGGAACGATAGAAAAAATCAGGCCAAAAGGAAAAAAAAAAAAAAACTCCAGTCTGATATGTGTAGGTGCAGTTAGTCTAAATGGTACTCATATGTCATATGGATACTCTCAGTACAGTATAAGTGATTGTTAGCAGGGGTAGGGATCCCAGGCCAGTGTGAAGTGGTTTTGCACCATGGTGAAATCAGCTGTGCAGTGGTCCCAGACAGGTCTCTCAGTACTGAGGCGCACTAGTGAGCATTAAAAACGCAGCCGGGTTTTGGCTGCTTGGCCTAAAGTCAACCATATGTGGCCTGGAATTGTCTGCTATCTGGGACAGATTTCTTCAGACACAGGAAACAAAACAAAACTTGTCCTGGGTCTGGTGACGATCAGGCAACACACTCCTATGGGAATTGCAATAATGCACATAATCGGCTGACTACAGAGCTCAGTTCACATGACCGATATATCTGCTAAATGCTAGTCCTGGAAAAGACCAAATCTCCTTTGGCAGATGCATGTTTGACTGGCCCCTCTAATCTCTGCTTCTTCCATCAGCAGAAGGAGTGTTTTCAGCTGGGCGGCTTGGCTGCTGTCTCAGTAGCAGTAATGTCACCCCTGAGGGCCTGAAATATATGAGGATCCGTGGAAAATTCTGAGGTGTTGTGCTGAACAGAGGCGGGAGAAGATTTGATGTGGGGATGAATACAGAGGAACACAGACATTGTGGGTTTCATTCCAGGATGTTATTAACTGAATGGGTCTGTATGTAATAGCTGTGTCTCCCACAATGAGATCGGTTAGGATTTATGTTGTGATGCCTGCGTTTGCCTCTTGTAGAAAAGTATGTTTATGATGCACCCTTCAGGTCATTCATTGTACTGCAGATATCATATTTCAAACCATAACTGCAGGTACGAAGTGACTGTAATGTATGTTACTGTAGATGTGTTTACACTTTACTTAATAATCAACTTTAAAAAAATTATTAGATTGCCTTACTTTTTAATGTAGTGGCTGTTAAATGAAGATTATGGGAATGAATGAAATCTGACCAATTATATTTTATTTCAAAAACATTCTATTAATATACATTTTAATGATTTATTTCAACTGTCAACCAAAACCTTAAATTATCTCAACAGTTACCTTAACTCTCCCCCTATATGGGAACACCTGACAGAGAATAGGCTGAGAATGTGCTAGAGGCTTTTTCAGAACATTGCACTCCTATAGTCTTTCTGAATGCAGAATCACGTAGTGATGAGTTCTTCTGAACCAATCAAAATTGTTTGTGCTGCAATGCAAGGCATAATGGTTCAATACGAAAATAAAAATAAAAATAAACGTTTGGTCTGTATGACATATCATTTTATTTTGATCCCTAGAATTTGGCACAGTTTGCCACTGAGACCCTGACTAAGTGGTTAGAGAATGGATGGATGGGATGATGTTCACACATAATGCACTTTCAGAATTAAAGACTGTATGTTGTCTCTTTGCTGAGATGAAGGGATTTTACCAAATCATGGTGGTAATGTATGGCTATTGGCTTAACAAACCCAAAACGTTCAGTCATAGAGAAAGCAATTAGAATGGCAAATGGAAGACTCTTTGTAATTATTTACAGCATTATTAACTTTTTTTGAAGAGTTTATTCTGTGTTTATTGGTTTTGATTGTTTATTGCAGTGGGAGGACATATTTCATGTTTTAAAAATGACTAATAAAGAAATATAAATCTATTACATTGCCTCAAGAATTCACATTAATTTAGTGTCAGGAACTAGGCCAGTATTGCATACTCTGTTGTGAGACACTGGAATTTTTGCTACTCCTACAACAGATGGCGCCATAAACACAGAGACAGAGGAAGACGTCTAGGTTACAAATGGACTGTAACACAGACAGAAGTGTTCATAATTCCTTTGGGTAATCCCAAAATAAATCCTCTCTCTTCTTTTGTTGACACAACTCATTATTTAGAGGTACAGTCTGAGGTTAACTAGATGATGTGCAGAGGGAATTATATTTTATTATAAGTTATAAATAAAATAATATATTATCATAATTTTTTAGGCTTTATAAGCTTTATATTGTTTTGTTTAGATTTGTAAAATAACTGTTTTGGAATGTTGTACTGAAAAAACATTTAAAACTTATACATGCACTGCCTCACTTATTCATGCACTAATGCACTATAAGCAAAATAAATAATACTAATAATACTAATACTAATACTAATACTACTACTACTACTAATAATAATAAGAATAACAATAATAATAATAACAATAATAATAATAATAATAATAATAATAATAATAATAATAATAAAATAAAAACACAGGACCAGCTAAATTTTACATGCAAAGCCATTAGTGTTCAAGAATATAGAGAAATGGTTCAGTAACAATCAAAATATAATTTAAAATGATCACGCTGTTCACGCAAACATAACTGCACTGATTACAAATATTTCAACCAAGGTTAATATACTGTACATGTCCTCATGTCCAAAGCAGAATCACCCCTCCCCTCTTTCAGGTGATATTAGGCCATTTCCTGAAGCGTCCTACTGCCATACCAAAAGACAACAGGAACAATGCTTAATTGCCTGTGGAAACAGCACCTCTTGCCAAGTTGCTGATAATGTGGGAGAAAGATATAGAGAACTTGCTCGCAGTAAAAAGGCAGGTCACATTGTAATGATGCAACGTTGTGTTGAGTTGCACTTCACGTATGATTAATTGGTTTAATTACAAGCACTGAAAACCGTGGCATCAAATGAGATGGCAGAATTTGGGTGTCCCATGAGCCCCCCAATTCGACCTTGTCCTTTCCTGGAACACCAAAGGACTTTACGGTGCTGTTCACTAGGTCATACAAAGGCCTGCTGGGAAATTTAGCTGAATAAAAACAGAAATTTTGCTTTTTTCTGTTTCATTATAGCGCATAAATTAAATAACAGCATAAATTTCCCTTCAACCTTTACTTACACAAATCCACTTTGGCTAGATAATTTCAGTGATGGCTGAACCTGATGGCTGAACAAAAATTAGGGAAAGAAACCCTTGTATGTGCTGTAAATCAAATACAATGACAGATCTTGACCAGTCTATTATTTTGGTGTGACGATGATACGTTGAGAATTTTATTACAGTCTTATAAAATTATGTGTCTACCGTTACAACCACTCCACTCAACAATGGGTTTTTGATGGCAATGAGTGCCAAACAGCAATATCTGTTTGTGCTAGAGATCTACAAATGTAGATCTACAATTGCTTGATTACAAATAAAAAAATATGGAGTGCTGAGCCAAATCAAGAACAAATATGGAGCTCAATGTATTTTTTCATTTATCATTTACAGCATTTAAACACATATTGACTTTTTGCGCCAAAATATATCCAGAAAACCAAATCATCGATGGCATGATTTATGTTGTTTACAACACCATTAAGCCAACAGTGAAATGGTAGCTACTTTCGTCACTTTTGAACCCACTCCACTTTTGAACGAGCTCATTCATTGAAAGGTGTTCCTGCACAGTTTGTGAGTTGTGATTAGTGTCATTAGGATAGCACAAAAAAGATAAATTAGCCACATTATACAAATCATAATGTTAATTTGTTATGTGTGTAATGAAGCTGTGTATAATGAGTTTATATAACCAGAATTGATAGAAGGTGAATTGTGTAAGATTTTCCATGGTACGACATGTCTCTATATACACATAGGTCATTATTTGACATCGAAGCAGCATGGTGGTCATTAATCAGTACATGAGTTGAAAACCAAACCTGTTTCTCACCTTCTGTCTCACTAAGTGAAGCAGATGTTAAAAAGAAAAATGCAATCCATTTTATACATGATATTTTCTGAAGCAATTCAGACGGATTAGAGTATCTCTCTCTTTCAAGTGGGTTTCACTTTAATCCGTCTAACTCTAGTTAACCTGGTATAGTCAAATTAAAAGATTTTCAGTTTTAATTCTCCATTGTTCAGGTGTAGCAAATACATGAGTTGAAAATATTTTAAAATATTTCCCTTTGGTTATTTAATGTACATTTAAACGTACATTTGTATACATGCTTATGCTCAATCCACAAATACAGACGCTGAGATGATCCTGGCTGGATTTTAGCCACCACAGTAACTCTCTTTGATTAGCAATAAAAATACATCAGACACTAACGTATGTCCCAGGAGTACAAAATTTACAAAACCCATTTTCAAATATTTGGCTGATGACACAGAACATGGTAGGGATGTACAGCAGAACAATAGCAGGCTGTCCTGCTGAAAGTTATATATGAACAAGGCACTGTTGTTTGCACTGGGTAGACGATGCCCCTAAAGGCAGAGAAGTTTTGTGCCTGGGAAAGTACTGCCTTTTGAGTCGGTATCCACTGGCACAAATGCATTCATATTTTCTGCTCAGAAATGAGTAAATTAACAGTGACAGAGGAAAGGCAGGGATGACCTGTATCTTGCTTACCCTGACTTACTCTGTAGGAAAGGGATCTGCCTATTCTCACTAGGGTGCTGTTATAAATGTTTTATTTGAGCTACAATTAAAAAAAGTCTACAATTACAATAATTACAAAAACTGCAAAACAAAAATATTTAATAAAAAATAAATAAGAAGTTTAATGTCCATGCCGTTTGATTGCAGAACAACATGAGTAACACCAGGTGGCAGTGTAACACATTACATATACATCACACCAAGATACTCCCCGCAACACAACCATAAATCCAGTACACTCCTCTTATTGTATAAGCATTGCTTTTAAATCTCCTCCAATGTGCATGTGAATGAAGTGTCACTGTTGTATTCCTGGCACTCAGTCAAGAAAATGTCAACATTTAGAGAACATTCTTTGTGATGCTTAAAGTGATTGTGCTTTACATGGGGGACCAAAATGCAGCATGTGCAGTTCTGGTGTATTTATTTATTTATTTGGCTTAGGAATTACTTCCAAAACATTTTGTCCCAAAGGTTTTTTGAATCTCTTGAAAATAAAATTGCCTAAAAAAAAGAAAAAGAAAAAAGAAAAAAGATTGAAGCATGATACAACGATGCATTTAAATGTTTAATATCTCTGTAACTACATCTTAAGAAGAAAGTACATAAGAAATGTACATGAACTACAAACTGGGAATACCAGGTCGCTCAGGATTTCAAGGATTTTGACTTTGTCTGGAAAAAAAGAATCATTAACCTAATAACCATGATCATGACCACTGATTTTATTTTATTTTTTTAACTGAATGCGCTATATTAGATTGTTCAGACTGTGGAATCTATAGGACAGGTCGGGGAACCAATGTGAAGTCTGTTAAATTCATGGTATGCATGGATTTGCATGGTTAATAGTCTGTTTTTCCATTGTATTTGTTGTTCTCCAACACATGCTGCCGGTGAAATATTAAATATTGAATATGAGCGCCCTGGAGAAGTGTGTATTCTGGGACATTTTGAGTGCACTTGAGAAATGTGTGTGCTCTTCAGCAGTTATGGGAGGACCAGAGAAGGGTGTAGTCTTAAAACATTTTGAATGTACTGGAGAAGTGTGTACTTTTCAACAGTTATGAGTGCACCAGAGAAGAATATAGTCTTAAAACATTTTGAGTTCACTGGCGGAGTGTGTATTCTTCGACAGTTATGTGTGCACCAGAGAAGGGTGTAGTCTTCAAACATTTTGAGTGCACTGGGAAAGTGTGTACTCTTCAACAGTTGTGTGCACCAGAAAAGTGTGCACTCTTCAGCTGCAGTGCACCTGGTGTGTGTGTGCCATAGAGGCACCTCAAGAGGCACCACTGCCAACTGCAAATGGCTGGGAAATAGCGATTGCCAATTTGTGTGCAGCCAGGTGTGACAAGGATTTATCTTGATCTCAGACTGCATATATCAGCCTCTTACTCTGATGCATGGATTACTGTGTCATTCTGTTTTGCACTCTGTTCCTTAACACCTGATCAACTGAAAAGCTTTGTGAGACTAAGGGAGCTCTATTCAGCTGGAGGGCTTAGTTGTGTGGTGAGGAGAGATGATTTATGAACTGGAGATTTCCTGTTGTGCTTCTGTGTTCCATGCACCGTAAAGAAGCAGCTCCCGCTGACCTTGTTTCCCAGAATCCAACATCATGGATGCTCGATACGACCTCACATGGATCCCATTTTTCAGCTGTTGATTATCACACACTTCAATAAAATATTTTTAAGCCCAACATATGGAAAAAAAGAAAATTTTAATTAAAAATTGTAATTAAATAAATGTGTTAAATAAATGTTACAACATGAGTCAAAAAGTTAAGGAAATTTTTGGATTGAATACAGCCCATCATGGCTATTTAATAACATGGTTTATAACCATGCTAAATACTCTTCTTGTAGGTCATTTTTTAAAATATTTTTGAAAAGGCTACATTTTTATTGCCTATTGAGTGCAAACAGTGTTTGACAGCTGTGTGGGGATCATCTGCCAGCAATGATAACACATACTGGCCATGTTTCTCCATTCATCTAAAGTATATCACATAAACACAGAGCAGTACATTAACCTTTCTGCAGTCCAAGGTGCCTTTTTTGCTTTCCACATTTGCTGTGTTCATGGTTTTGTTTTGTTTGCTCCACCAAAAATCTTCTTCTCTTCTGGTTAACTAAAATAGATAGTATAAAGGCAGTATTGCACAGTTAAAATAGTCTTTCATAACACTAGGCTGTGTCTGGACTCAGAATTTAGGGCTTTGTTGTGTAGAATCTAAGACAGTAGAATAGGAAACACTTCCATGTGAAAACGTTGAAAAGCTCTGAGATTTGTTACAGTTCATCCCATAATACTTTGCTGTACATTCATTGCTATTTTTATATTGCATAGGTGAAATGGAGGTAAAATTGCTAAGCTTCACACGCCTATGAACATCTGAATGATGAACATCAATTACTGAAGCACTCTCAAGCATTCTTCTTACTCATGTATATATATCTCAACCAAAAAAAAACAATATTCTGTTTTGAAAAGGTACCAAAGAATAATTCATATTAAATATCAACGATTCACACAATTTAAACGTGCCTCTTCTAGTGTTTTTGCAATATAAGCGCACTAGAGAAAACTTTTTGTTGTCACTGTCAAATTAAAAACGCATCAGATTCTGAAATAATTTAAATGTCAGTGGTTTAGTAATTAGTTTCCAAACACTGCTCATTGACCTTTGTACTGTCAAAATGAGATTTGTGAGAAACAAATTTACAGTGAGATTAGTTTGTCTTGCAGCCCAGACTCAAGATGGATTATCTGAAATCCAATGGTACTGTCTGAAATCTGGTAATGCAACTGTCCAGCTGTGTCAACCACAGATGGATTGCCACAGTTTAAAAATATTATTTATCCAAAAACAACCACATTTAATGACTGATGTTACAGGTGTTTTTTAACCAACATTTTTCAAGAGGACATGTAAACCTTATGATTTTTGAAAAAACAAAACAAATTCAACAATATTCCCTAGAACAGCAACACCAGGATCATCCATCCATTATCTATTCCCATAATTACCGGGTTGGGGGTGCTGGAGTCTATCCTAGCGTGTATTGGGCAAGAGGCAGGAATGCACCCTGGACAGGCGGCCAGAAGGTACACACTCACCATTCATTCACGCACTCATACCGAAGGGCAATTTAGATTATCTGATTAGCCTACCTGCATGTTTTTGGACTGTGGGAGGAAACTAGAGTACCTGGAGGAAACCCACATGGACACGAGGAAAAATCCACAGTGCTACCCACAGCACCACTGTGCCGCCCCAATGCCAGCACTGTGCAGTCATAAACACACAATGATATGCTATTTGAGTTCAGTGGGATAGAGGTGAGGTTCTCTCAGTGATGTCCCAATGTGACCCAAGGACATGGACCACTGTTTTGCAAGCAGGAAATGCTTTACTGCCTTTACCGTCAAAGCCTTTCAGCGGTTATTCATCATCTGAGCGAGGACAGCTTCCAACAGAATGACTTGGCACAGTGCGTTTCAGGCATATTCATCAGTCTTCCCTACCAGCCAGTAGTGTTGCTGAGGAAAACCTGAGATCCCCTGAACAACGTGAATAATGTTTTTGAGGCAGAGCCTATTTTGAGATTTTGGAGAGACAGTGCAAGTGACTGGAATTTGTTTTTGGGCAATACATTTCCTTATCATCAAGACAGAAATTAAATGGCATGTCACAGATGGAAACATCAAAACGGGAAACGAAGGAAAATTAAAATACTGACAAAATTAACAAATTAATTAATCAAAAAGTTGGGCCCATAGTTCAGCACACTACTAACTCTATCCATTTCTAATATATGCTATCCTATCAGAAAATATCAGGCCAATGCGTTATCGGGATGATTAAAGGAAAATATTTAATTCACCATAAAAAAGTAGAAATGCTTGGCATGTAAGTCTAATGTATGTTGCAGGGTCAAAGACTTTCAAGTGAAAATTAAATGTAATTATTTTTTATTCTTTTAACCAACCCCATGAAGTTATTACTCAATTTCAAGATCATTTCTGTCCATTTTATTCGGGCACACAGTGCTGCTGTGCTCGTCGTGAAGTTAGCTGAGCTGTGGCTGAAGTGATACTGTTCACACCGCCACTGAATCGGGTCCGAACCAAACAGAGTCTTTCAATCAAGACTTCTGCGGGCGGCACCAAAGTGTTCGTCTTTGGCGAGAGATTGGTTGTCAAGGCATCAGCCCTGCTGCGTGTGGGTTAGTGACCGTTATTTGCTTGCCATCCCCCACCCCCACACAGTCACCCATTCATGTCTTCCCTCAGCCTTCACTAGGCTCTTTATACCGGCACAGGGACCCTCTCCAAGGTCAAGGACATCAACGTTGTACTGCCCTCTCCTGCTGAGAGGCAAATGGGCTCTCCCAGACTCAGATTGGCCGCTGATTCGCTCAACCTGTGCTGCTCCTCAGAGAACACACATCCACCCACCCGTCTCACTTTCCATAATGAAGCGAATCCCAGAACTCTGCATTTGTTATTGTGATGCAAGATGCCCTCCGTGACTGGAAACAGCAAACATATATTTAACATAACACATCCATACATACATACTGTTTCTTGTATTAAATATGTTTAAAGGAGACCAATTTTACTAGCTTTATATCAGTGGAATATCTTTACCTGAAAACTAAAGATTGTTATCTGTGGCCCAAAAACCCCGAGGTGGGTAATCTGCTGCACAAAGCATTCTGGGTCCCTGCATTGGTTTTTGCATTTACCCTGCACTGAATTTTGCCTGCATGAAAGTGACAGGACAGGAGTTTGGGGATGTGCTTTCCCAGCGTCTCTGTTGGCCGAGCGCAGTGCAGGCAGCACCTCTCGGGGCTCTGGGTGACGGTGAGAAATTCAGTCAGCGCGCCCTGTCGCTGTTGTGTTCTAGTTCAAAGTGGGCACCCTCTCCTGCCAGGGGGAGCGAAGGCTCCCTAGCACAGACTCTGAAATCCGCAGATAATGATGTTCCGTGCTGCTTCGACCGTCACACAATGCTGCCACAATGACTAACCCCCACCCAGCGCATCTTTTCTTGTTTACAGACAAGCTTTGCCTCTGTTTGGGGAGTCCTCAGTGACGCGCATCACATTATCAGGCACACCCTGGCTGCGCTGTTGGCCTGTCGGTTCTGGTGGATTTTCTCTCTAAACAGACAAGGATTCTGGGATTGAAACATCTAGAAGCATGAAGGTAACCACAAAAATAACCACAGGGTTATTTTTGGGTAACAGATTCCAGGTAGACCCAGCGTATGACCCAAATGAAGAAAAAAAAAAGGGTTGGAATTTTTTTTCAAAGGCAGTATCTATTTCTTAAGGTAGGCTGGTATAGCTTGGTAGAGCTGGGTCAAATACATATTTGTTTTGGATTTAAATACTTTTCTGTAGTCTATTGATCTTGCCTGGTGTAACTGAGCCTGACAATATGACCACAAGTTGGGGTTTGTACTTTTCGAGAGTATTGCATTGGTTTGAATACACCAGACAAGATCAGTAAAGTGTAGAGAAGTATTTGAATCCAAAACAAATACGTATTTGACCCAGGTCTGGTGCTTGGCGGGTTTTTAAATTTTTTTTTTATTTGTGAGTGAAAATCCTCTAATAAAAAAGTCATCTATTGATGTGTCATATGCCATTATTTTCCCAGTGCAAGATGCTTTCTTATTACATCATTTGAAAATGCTAACGCTAAGCACTTTGACAGAATATCATGAACTTTAAATTGAGTACAACTATACAATTTCAGAAATAGTGCCTCTATACATTTTGGACTTCTGGAAACTGCTAACAATTACTATCACTTCTGCAGTTCTTCTGCAGAACTATTTGCAATTCTAGTACCCCAGCCCCCTGGTATTCAATATAACATAGTAACTGAATGCTATGCAAAGGTACCCTTTTCCTTCTGCTCTGTACCAGAAAATTATTATGGATAATGTCCGGTCATCTGTCCATGAGCTAAAGCTGAATTGGGTTATGCAGAAAGACAATGATGCAAAAACAAGTCCACATCTGAATAGCTGAAAAGAAGATAAATTAAGGTTTTGGACTTGAACCAAGAGCAGAAATGAGCAGTTCATGCTTGAAAACCTACCAATTCGTTTGAATTAAAGCGGTCTTGCAAAAAGGGCTGAAATTGATTTAGTCAATAAACATTATTTCTACTAGCACACACTACTGTATGTATCCTCTATTGCATTTTCTCATTTTGGACAAGTAAACTCTCATTGGAAACCATATAGTTGCAACAGTGTTTTTCCATAGTTACCACTAACAAAAGTTACCACTCTAATACAATTCTAATTTGTTTAACTGTGTGTTTCACAAAGACTGACAACTGCACTGTGGGATACACAGGTATATTTGATTGTGGGAAGTGGAAATTCTGCCATGCACAGACATATTACCGAATGATTACCAGCAGGTTCTTGGTGGTTCAGCCTTTCTTTCTGCTCTGTTAATGGAATATGTGTGGCAGGTGTGCACTGTTACTCAGTGAGAATGACACAAAGTTTTATGAAATGCTACAAAATTTAAGGAGGACTTTTGGAGCACTGTCAATATGGCAACAAGGATTTTAAGTGTACTCAAGAGCAATGGATTTCTGCTGTGTACTACATTAAGCTTTTCAGTCTGCTGTTATCGGCAATAAGTGCTATCATCAGAGCTATATCACAGGTCTCACAAAAGAAATAACATTTTCATGTGATGCCAAAGAAGTGACATACCTTAAAATATAGCCACTATCAACTAAAAAGACAAATTTCTACGCTTATAAGTTGTAAAGAAAAGATCAGTAGTCTTTGAAAAGTAAACCACACAGCTATATTGTTTTATTTGACCTCTGACTGTGAGGGAGTGGGGAATTAGGGAGACCAAACGCGACTGAGCAGGATACTTTAAGCTATCCACCTGGGCGGAATAACCACTAAATCTCGTTAGAGACAAAAGTATAGGGGAAAAGTAGACGAAAAGAAAAACAATACTCCTATGGGAGACTATACCAAAGAAAAAAGCTTTAATGACCCGAGTAAAGGGTGAAGAAACTAAGGCTTAAGGAGTAGAGTATACTAAAACAAAACAACAGTCTGAATAGATTGGTGAACGTGAGAACTTGAGAGCAGCCCTCGCACAGAGGACTGTCAAAAGAACCACAAGAGAGTTGTGGAAATGAGTAAAGATATTAGTGCTTACTTAGTAGCCCCCAATCTAATAATCTCAAAATTCAGTTCCGCAGTAACTCTTTGTGTAAATCAAAGGACGCAGAAGAGGGACTGATCTAATACTGAACAAAAACAACTAACCTCTTACCAAACTGACCAAGTTACCGGCTTACGTGTAACGCAAGTTGACACTGAAGCAAAGCTTATCGGTTTGCTAGGGGTTTAAATAGAAAGCCAACAGGTGCAAATAGTAAAAAGAGATTTGCACGAGTATAATTCAATCAAGGAAATGAAGGACACTAAATGGCCGTAATAACTGAAGAAAAGGTGCAGAAAAAAACCCATTGCCGTAATAAATGAAAGAATGGCGCAGAACGGAAAAGAAATGGTGTTATCACCCAAAACCCTGACACTGACGTTGTGAATAGATAACTGTGCCACATTGCCCACAGTGTTAAGCCGGCAGTCATTTCAACAGATAACATTGCATTTATAAAAACTTAAAATCACAATAATTAAATAATGCCTAATAACTGTGCGATTTGTTTCTACACAGGAGGGAAAGACAACATTTCAGCAAAATTGGTTTAGGAATAATGGTTATTCCATTTGGAATGATATTTAAGCAAGCCATACCATTCACTATTGTAGAAAAGCACATCTCAGCTCAATCAGTATTGATTGCATATTCTATTACAAAGTGAATTAAGCCACGCAAGGGTTTCATATAACTGGCAAAAGTATATGAAAGATTGCAAAAAATGATGACTTAATATTGAATAGCTTTGCACTTAATGATGACGAATGGGTATGCTGGGCATTTAAATTGCAAATTCATTACCTTGCAAAAACATTCTGCTTTGCTCGCCCACGTGTTCAACAGAAATGTCTTAATAATGCTCATATCATCTCAGCGCTAATCATATCATACAATAAAGAGCTGAGAAAACGTGAATTCAGCAATAGCTAAGTAATAATGCCACATCACATTCACAAGCTTGTGCTCTCCTCCATAACATAACATGTCAAACCACTGCTATTTTCCACACCGCAGTCTGTGTACAAGCTGAGCTTCAACAGGCATGACTCAGAGGAAGACACATGCAGCTTCATGTGCAGCTAGGGCAAGAAGACGATGGGCACCCATTTAAATTGTCCTGATCATGTAAATCCCCTCCCTCCCTGGGCTAATTTGCGTCACCCTGTGTTTCTGCTAGCCACAGTCAGCACTGGCGCAGTCCGTTCAATACCAGATTTCAGACTGTTTGGGGGACTGAATTTAAGAAAATGATTCCCCCCCAACATTATTAATTTTTCAGGTTGTGTTTTGTCAGTAGATCAAGAGAAATTAAAACTGGAAATTAGCAAATGGTAAACTCTAATACAAATATGAGTAAGTGTGGAGTAGTTTACATTACATTACATTACATTAGGCATTTGAGCGCTCTACCAAGGACTAAACAAGTGCATAGGTTCATGATGTAGAGTTTACCAAGTCAAGTAGCAGAGGCCCCAGAGGGGTTAAGTCCAGGCTTAAGTAGCGCTGGACACACTTTCGTTTGCAGGTAGATGATGGACCCTAAATAATCTATAGTTTATATAAAACTAAAATTTAATGGCGAGCAGAGATGACCTGAGGGGCAAGTTCTCATCATAATGTGTTTTTATGCTCTTATGCTTTAGATTTGTCCGGTTTCAATTTTAACAGTATCAGAACAACTATGTGTTTGTAAACTAAATGTGGCAGTCTTAAGGCTAACAGCTGCCACTGAAGGGCCTACTCAGTCACAGCTCAATGAGGTGGAATAGAGAAACCCCCTCATCAGGCTATGCCGCATTCCGGTGCATCTCACCGCAGGAGAGAGGGCTGCAATATTGATACGCTGGTTTGACAAGGGCAGAAAACATAGCTCAGCAGACCGAGGAAGGAGAAGGGAAGTCCAGCCGTCCGCCACCGGGGGAAAGACTCCCCGCATCAATTCATCGCTTCATCCCTTCCGCTGTCCTTTCTGTTTCAGAGACATGAAATATGGATGATGGAGAGACTTTCTTACCATTCTACTTGTTTGCTCTCCTATGTGTTCTCACAACTCTTTCCTAGAGTCTGGTTTATGCTCAGGTTCAGGCTGTACAAAATGGACTCCTAGGGTAGTGACCAGATGCACCCTATACACAATCTGGGATGTGCCCTGCAAAATTTATCGAGAGGGATTGGCTTTCTTTGTCCTTGGCTGTTCACATATTATTCAAAAACAGCAGTAGACTTCCTTCTGTGAGCTACAGACCCAGTTCCCTCGCAAAGGGAACTAATTGTACTCTTGCTTTGTTACTTGGGGGTGGTGACACAAACTGTAATGGACAGACATAGCAAAAAAAATGGAGATGCAAGGTTTTTTTCACAATGCCGACTATGTAGCTGCGATATGAATTCTTCAGCATCATAGTTGGTGAGTTCAACCGTAAGAAAAATTAACTGAATAACAGTGCTTGTAAAGAAATGATGTCTGATCCCCGGCCATTGTTCAGAAGACAGAGCGGTCACACATGCTCATCAGAACTGCAGCAGCCTTGCATGTCAGGCTTATTCCTCTCAGCTGAAAGCTTTTGTGAAAGCAGTTCTGCACACATTTTTCAGGACCTAAGCAAAATTTTCCACTCAATCATATCAGCTCGGTGACAGCAGGTCTAAGGTGAAGGCAGTGAGTCAAACCCGGCAAGTCCAACAAACTATGAGACACAGGGAAGTGGCTGATTACTGAGAGGAGCCGTGTGTCAGACGCCTTGCTCTTCTGTGTGTGAGTCGCCCTCTGAGAACCTGGCCATCTGGGTTAAGAACTAGAACTACAGGTTCACTGCGACCTGCAGGTGGAAACAGAGCTCTAAACACACTTGATGTCGCAGTGGAAATTTTGTGATTCTTGATTTCACAGTCTAATATTGACTCTCTTTTTTTTAGTTATTTGGATTTAATTAACAAGGTCTGCGCACCTGATGGGTGAAATAGCATAATGGCACCCTAGGGATAATACGGCATGCATTTTGTATTTTTACATCATTAAAAGACTAAATGCAGACTGCGATCACAGCCACACAATTATTGTGATTATAACCTGATTTTCAGCTGCAGATGACAGTATGAACATTATCACTGCTTCAGTGTAAAAAAATAACGTTGATACTTAGATTAATTTCAAAAGTCTAGGGAAGTATACATTTGATTTGAACTGTAACTGAGCGCTGACAAGGAGTGTGTAGAATTCCTTTTTTGTACTAAATCCTTCTTCACTTACCATTCATCCATCCATCCATTATTTATACCCGTGTATCCTGGGTAGGGTCCTTCTTCACTTTTCATAATGCAATAGGGTAAATGAGAAACATGAAAACAAGGCTCAGAAAGAGTCCTTTTATTATACCTCTCCACACAACCGTAATCCTAAATCTGCTTCATTTGAAAATTATTTCACAATTAGGCACTTAAAATTCAGAGGAGAGCCACTTATAAAGAGCCAAAACAGATTCTAATTAGTCACTGATGCAACCGTAACTCCACCACTTATGCTAATGGTTACTTCATAAACATGAGTAGGGTAAACACTGAGAGTTAATGAATGCCTTATTTTGTACATAATTGGCTCCTGCTTTTGTTCTGAATCATTTTGTTTTGAAATCTATATGCTATGTTGACCCTTCATGATTACAAAATAGAAGGGTGTATTTTTAAATTATGAATTAAAATATTTTTAATGGGAACACTTCATTATAATAAATGCCCTAATCCATGGGCAAAATCATAATATGCCTGTAAAATCATATTAGTGCTGCCAGCTCATTTAACTGAATCATGCAGAAAAACGCTTCTGTTCGAGAGGTAGAATAATGACTGATTAAAATGAATTATTCAATTTAGAGCAAGATTTGTAGATGAAGTACTGAAAATGATAGTCAGCACAAACCACTGTCACTTAATGAAGAGAAAAGAGCAGACAGAAGAATTATAAAGACACTTTTTAAGCCCCATGTTATTCTGCTTATGTGAATCTGTCACTGCCTTATATTTGGCTTTGACGGATCCTGTTATTTCTGACTCAGCTACAAGCCCTCACCAGTTATATCTCTGATCTGTAACTATGTGAAGAAGTTTCTTTCTACTTTTAGTGTGAAATCTAATTTAAAGTAATTTGACATGTGGTCCTGTCCATAGTACATGCAAGAGCCACTACTGTTCACCCTTTAATTACTTTTAAAACTTTAAACACTTCAACTTCTTCAGCTTCTCTTAACTGGAACTAAAGGGATTCAATATTCAACGTCGATCTGGATAAGAGCGTCTGCCAAATGCCTGTAATGTAATGTAATGTAATATTACTTTAGATCATCCTGGATTATAATTTTATGTCCGTACAACCCTTGTTCTGGAGGTTTGGGGGAGGGGGGGTGCTTTTGTGGACACTCCAGCAAAATGATCATGAATGAAGTCTGTGACCCACAGACATCACCAGTTGCTCAGTACTGTATCCTCTCTGGTGGTGTTCAGCCCTTCAGCATAGGAACCGCATGTTCAGTTGGATTCAGATCGGGTGAATGACTCGGCCAGTCAATAATTTTGAAAAACCCATTTGTAAATTTGGCAGTTTATTTGAGATCATTGTCTTGCTGTAGAATGAAGCGCCATCCAATGAGTTTGAAACATCTGCTTGAATTTGAGCACATAAGATGCTTCTATACATTTCAGAATTCATTCTGCTGCTGCTATCAGCAGTTACATCATCAATGAAGCTTTTGTGCCACTAAAAGCATGAAAGATTTACATTAGAAAAACCTAACAGCAATGTCTCTTTCCAAAAATAGAATGACATGGTAACTCACAAACATCCACAGGCATTGATGGGCATGGTTACAATGACATGGTTACGCACTGAAACTACTTTCTTCTGAAGTATGTCAACTGTATCCATGCAAATTCTCAACCAAAGCATACCAGTTATCTTTGGTGCAGTGTCATTGTTGTTCTAAAACATTGTTTTGAATATATTTCAATACATTTCACATATTTCAGTTATAATTTTGTAGATTTCATCCTTAGAATGTCACTGGTTGTCCTGTCAATGCCATGTTTATGAATAAGCTAAGAAATACAGAATTCCCTCTTTCTGTCTCCAGTCCTTCACAGTGCATTTATACGGAACCATGTCAGGCAGTTCATTATCGAAGATTCATGGTGGTAAGAGAAACAAATGGTTTCCCATTTAGATCCCTCTGCGCACACAGTTCCATGCCCTTCTGCTGAGTTGTCACAGCGGCAATGCTGCTTGGACGGCATCCAAAGAGGAGAGGAGTGCTACCTGCGTCCCTTTGTTTAACGGGCATTCACCTGAGCAAGCTTCTGAGAACACAGTCATAAAGCCAGTGCGGGGATGATGAGAACGCCTCTTTGTTATAAAGCTGAAAAATTGTTGGCACACAAAATGCCCCCCCCACACACACACACACAAAGGGCAGTGAGTCAATTGCACTGTGCTTAACTGGAGTTTAAATCTCAGGTTTAAACCCCACGACCACAAAACTATATTACAACTGGAACAATTATCAGAATCTGCAAAACAAGGATTAGGTGTTCCAGTTGTAATGCAGTTCTGTGGTTAAGAGGTTTTAACCCGAGGTTTAAACTCCAATTAACACAGTACATAACATAGTTATTTAATAATATGTTCAAATAATAAATCCTGCATAGTATGCCTTTAAACTCTGCTGGTACAAAATACTGCGAGGCAGGTGTTACATTTAAATTTATCTATTTTAAAATGCCAAAATAGCAAGTATTTTCCGTTTGCAAAAATACTGCTGGTGTGAAGTTTTGTGGCTTGTGAATACAGAGCCATTGAACTTAATGGCTTTATTAAAAACAGAAAATAAACAAAATCTCTTTTTGTGATTTCCCTTTTTTAATGTGACTCTGAGGTGGAGGACTGCCAGTGATTTGGATTACATTGTGCAAATAGGGCCCTATAATAAGAGGGCTCTCAGGAGGTGTGGGGGGTGAAATGGCAGAGCAGTTGCAATCAGGGGAGATGAAGCTCAGATTCCACAATTAAGCTCCAATCAGGGAAGCTGAAAATCAGATGACACAATTAGGATCCAATCAGGGAAGCTGAAGGTATAATTAAGCGACAGTCCGGGGCAGCTGTAAGCTTATTACACTTCTGGTCACTGGTTCCCCTCACAATGAGATGAGTTAACTATCCCCTCTTCACAGAACTCTCAGGTGGATGAAGACATGCCAATGACATTTTTAGAAGTTGTGTTTTTTTTCATTCTTTTGTTTGAATTAGATGGTTCATACTGTGCATAGACTAGATTTTCCAGATATTTGCTTTTCATTTTGGTCAAAATGGCCTATGACCTTTTTTTCTTTGGCATAGTGTAGTTGTATTTTTAGAATATAACTTCAACATACATATATCTAGTGGCTACATATCTAGTCACAGATTCTGCACCACTGCATGTGGATGTATGACATGTCATTAGTCCACAGCACGTACTGTATAGGGTATGGCGATGGTGAATACAGAATGAGATATAGACACAGTATTTTTTCCACCTGTAGCAAGTTTTTCCAATAGGACTACTGTTCAGGTGGGTTATTATTTAATGATTAGTTATTAGTAATTTCAAGCGCTGGAAAACAAATTGAAACAAAATGGGTGATTTACTGAGCTTTGACTGCTGTGCTGAGGAACACGGTTTAAAACACAATGCCTAACAGTAATGTTTCTGAGCCAGTAAAGTAATGGGCATTTTATTTAAGCAACATCCATATTATCATCCAATATAAATATATAATAGATGTTTCAAGTTCGTTTTTTGCAATGCACATTTCCTTTTCCTTCAAACCATACTCATTCTTGGGAGAGCAGATTTGACAAACTCAGTGACAGTTAAGGTCTTGGAATGCACAGAAGGGTGAGTGATGACAACTGATTTTGTTTTTATTAGCACACATTTTCCATTTATACTGAAGAAAACATGACACCGATAATAAATAATCCAATAAAAATGAGCCCCTCTCAAGATCCTTTGTGTGCAGCTGAACATTAACCTTTGTAAGGCAAACAGATTTGTATTCATGTTTGCTAAGCCCAATCTATGGCAAAAAACAATACAATGACATTCATTGTAAGAATACAAAAGAAGTGTAAATGAAATGCAATATTATCATCATTATATATGCCAAAACAGTCCTCTGTCCAAAGAGTCTCTGCTCAGTTACTGCTTATTTCCCTGGGGATGGCTGATGTGGAAACTAATTTACAGAATTTGGGATTATGATTTATCACTTAATAAACACAATTTCAAAGGAAGAAACAATTGTGCTATCATGTGATCACATGATGAAACGTAGAGCAGAATTGCGGATATCAAATTAGGTATGGGAATGAATGAGAAAATGGAATGATGAGAACAGACCATGCTTGTCTAGGCTTGTGCCTAATATCTATGGTACATTTAGCACTGCGTCAAGCTTGCTTTTGAATGCCCTTCTAATGTTATTGGGAACTGAGTGATTTTCACTTGCAGCTTCTCATGAAATTAAATTGATGTCTTATTCAATTTTTTAATCGTTTTAAATGTATCTTATTTAGTCAGAGTAAATATGTGTACTTTTTGTGATTTTGTGCTGCTGGGATTTACACTCGATGGGTTCTCGATAGACTGGCAGCACGTCCAGGGTGTATTCCTGCCTCTCACGCTGGGATAGGATCCAGCACCCCCTGAAACCCTGCTCAGGATAAGCGGGTATAAATAATGGATGGACTGATGGATCAATATGATTGGAGCTCTGATGCTCAACAGAAGAAATGAATTGCATCATAAAGCTGATGGTTGTTGCTGGATGTTATCTATTTGTGTACAGTAGATGCCCTTTGTTCAAGAATGTGGGTAAATTTCCTTTTTTCAAAATCAAAAATAAAACTAAGAAATAAAAAAGGCATTACCACTGGCCGATTTGAACTAGTCAGCCCTTTATAAATATGGCTTGTTGGCCTTCTGTGTCAGTTAATCATGTTGACCTCAGATCCAAGTTTTTATATGGTAGGGAAGAGCATTTTCCAACAAGCATCTGTGCCTACAATACTCTCCGATTAAGGAAATCCAGTCTTGTCTCTAAAAACATTCCCTTTTCCCCCCAATTACCAATTTTGGTTCCTTTCTTTAATGAGGCCCATGGTTGGCTGTTGTGAATTGCTCTGCTGCCAGACCAAACATTTGAATTTTTCTCCAGGCATGGTGCCCAAAAGCTCAAGCGGAGCTTCAATGGGTGCTGTGGGTGCCAGGTACCTATCAGCAACAATGTCCCTATAATATATTAATATTGTTTATAAAATCTGATATGTTGAACAACCTATTATCCTTCATAGTTCGTTTATGTTTTAAAACGATCAATTTCGGTGAGGTCTCTGAAATGAATGGGAGTAAATAGGAACCGGAAAACTGAGAGGAACGGCTTTGCCATCAACGGTCAACAGGGACATTTGATGTTGCTAGTATAGACGCTAGCCAAATACAATGGGGAAAGCTCCACAAAATTATTTGTCTTATGCCAAAGTTAAATATTTGTGTTATTTGTGTGAGTATGCGTACAACGCAAAAATAAGCATAAGTAAAGAGGGACCTGTAAGCAACAACAGTGCCTTTTCTAGGCCTTCGTGTTTGTTCTGGAAAACAGGCTTTGCTTTCAATGTCTCTTTGCCAGAACAAATATGAAGACCTAGGCTTGTTTTTCAAAAGGATACACTATGGCACCTAATAGAAGTGTTAATTACTTATTAAGTTAGGAATCAGGTTAGGTAGGTAATAGATTGTATACATCCTTTTAAAATGTGTTTTTCTTTCAGCAGTATGTAATATCACATGCCTGGGGTTATACACTTTCACTTACAAAATTCATTTTGTCGAATATTACGCTGCACATGTAATGAATGTAATATTATGCAAAACAAGGGGGAAATCAATAATCCATTGTCATCTGCTTTAAAGATACATATTGCAAAAGTGCTGTGGTGTGTAATGGGTTTATTTATGCTGATGTAGTGCCTGTGCATGACATCACGCTTCTTCACCTGCATTTCCACTGTACTCTAGGGGATTCATTATTTATCTTGTTAAGCCTAGCTTTATTTAGGTTGTCCATTTCTGTAAGTCCTAAAGAACACTTTCCTCACAGCAGTGCTCAAATAATGTTCAATAATGTTAAACTGTCATGGTTATCTATTCTTACAAACGATTAATAATTTTATTCGGTTATAGAGTCCCAACGTGGGAGGGATGCATTCATTTGTTTCAACAGTTATAGTGCAGCCTGTAAATATTTGAACAGTATCACAGTTTTACTTACTTTGTACTCCAGCACATTTGATGATCTGTGTTGGAATTACAGCCTTTCTTTACTTTAGGGGACAAAAAATAATTGGAAAAATTAACATAATCTTAAATGAAGTCACTTTATTTAGTACTTGGTTGCAAATATTTTGCATTCAACCCGTAGACAGATGGTGGGTATCTTCCCAGGTGATGCTCTGCTAGGCTTGTACTGCAGCCATCTCCAGTTCCTATTTGTTTCACGGGCCTTTTTCCTTCAGTCATGTCTTCAACAAGTGAAATTTAAGGTTCAATTGTGTTCATATCGAGTGATTGACTCGGCCAGTCAAATATATTCCACTTCGTGGCCCTGAAAAACTCCTTGTATGCTTTAACAGCATATTTGGAGTCATTGTCCCACTAATCATGCAATACAATACTAGTACAATATTTCTCAGATAATTGCAGTGACCTCTGAACTTGTAATAATACAGTAAGTAGGAATCAAGCAATACTAACTCCATTCAAAATAATCAGGCAGAGTAAACTAAGTGAATACCCTCTGAAGTTTATTAGTGCATTAAACATTAGATATGAAAGATTGCAACCCAGACAAAGTGCTTTGTCATGCCATGTCCTGATATAAATCCTTGAATTAAAATACGGTGCTTTAGGTGATTTGACTTAATGCAATTCTCTTGGCTTGGAAATTGATTTCAAAGCAAAAGGGCATAATGCTGTTAACTTGTAATGGAAGTTATTTGGTAACAGATTTCAAAAATTGTAAATGCAGGCACCCAGTACTTTGGGAATCATATAACCAGTGGGCTACATGATCTACAATTCTGCAACCCGTAAGTTACAAGTTGACTTATGTGCCCTGGAGGCAGTCTCTCAATCTGAATTACAGCATATGGATGTGGACAACAGAAACCATTCCACTCTTTATACTTTTTACATCAAACTGCTGAAGCTAATGGCTGGGCTTTCAAAGTAACTGGATGGGAGATCTGTGTTGCTGTTAAGGAGTGGGTATGAGCACTCCCTCTCTTTTATAGCAGTTTACCTATCTGGTTAAATGAAAGTAAAATATAAACAAATGAAATGAAACAAACCCGAACACTATAAATGGACAATGTGTATAAAATATGGTCTGTGCTATGCAAACTATCATGGATAAGCAAATTTGCTTAACAGCATGAAAACACTGAAGTCTCTGTAGCATGCACGCTTTTTTGTCCTATCTACATTGACATGCATGCTAATTATTCTCTGTAAGTAAAGTATTTTTGAGGTTTGTATGCAGTCCATGCACTGACATAACTTCAAGCTGTCATTAGTTTTGTAAAGGCAGAACTTCTCAGAATGCTTAGCTCATCATTCTTTTCCAATAATAACACTATTTGGCCGTCCTCAAGAACAATTATTCTCAAAGGAGATAGTTCTACCTACTTGACAAATATATTCCCTCGCTGAGGTTCATCCTCATTAAACTGTTGCTTTGGATCTGGAAAAGCAGTGACAGATACCTCCCATGGGAGCAATGGATGTTAATCAACTAATGCACGCGTTTTAATTAAGTCTGCCCCCTGTTTTGATATAGACAACTGTCAGATTACCCTTTCAGGTCCTGAATGACGGTTGTTTTCAATGAACGGCCCTTGTCCAGTCCTTATTTACTGGACTGATAATGAGACTCACCTTCTGTCCTTATGAATAATGTTACCCTGTGGCTGTCTGAATTCAACAACACAACAACCCACTCCCATATAAAGGCTCATGAACTCACTGCCCTTCATTTTAGAGAGCGCATTTAGTTTGCAGTTTAATTGAACTTGCATGCTTTTTTGGGTGGGCAGCCATAATTGCTCAGTGCAAAAAACTGCAATTTTGGCTAGTGCCCTGCAGCAATGGGGTCGTTGTGCTTTGAACAATTTCTCATAAATGCCTACTAGTTTTTGAATTTTAATGTAAATAACCTTCCAGGTGAAAATAAATGCATTTTCTGAAATGGGAAAAGTAAAGCTAATCTAATGCAAAGCTTCTTTCTCTCTTTTTTTACTTCTAAGCAAGGGAAATTGGGTTTCATTAAAGCAACATTTCAATGCATTGAATCCGAACCATAGAAATAAATAATGTAGAACATAGGTGACATATTTCAAAAAAAGTAAAAAGGTTTTGAAGTCTACAATTTAAAGCAGCCATTCCTCTTCGTGAATTAAGATCAACTTCAAAAAAGGCCTTTTGCTTAGGGCTATACCACCGTAAACATACAGATCTCAAAAAGTAATTTGCTTTATTTTGTTGCTAATACTTTCCATGATAAAATTGCAATGAATATTAACAACAGGAATTCAATACTTTATTATGTAATCACAATATAAAGTTCTCTGGCTTAAATATAATGCACAGCAAACAATTGAACACGGAAACTAATAAAAACAGTTGTGTCAAGTCTGTAGCAATTATCTTAGGGTTGCTTTTTATGAAAATGTTTTTTGCATTGGTAAATTCCTCATAATAGCGTGCACAGATGACTAATTCCTCTGTAATGTAATTTTGTTTGTCAGAAAAAATGATTATACAAAAATTTACATTCATTTGCTGTGTGAATATCGGGTTATGTACACATGTAAAATAAGTTATGTTCTTGTAGAGTAATTACTGGAGATTATTGTTGGGCCATAGGAGGCTGAATTACAAGTAGGCAACACGAATGTGGATACATATGAGATACATTTATGAAACAAGCATAAGCAATTTACTGATTAGCTGTAAACATACACTGCTGAACACTTTCAAGCTGGATTTGGGAGATTCAAATTTCTCTTAAAAATAATAATAATGAACAAATATGTGTGCTGATGCTTTCTGTAACAAACAAACTCTTTAAGTAACTCTTTTAATTTCATAGATCAGAACATAATTAATTCCCATGGGTTTGGCCTGGTTTTTCCGACATTATCTTATTTATTTGCTTTAGTAGTGGGGCTTATCCAGGGAAAGCTGCCTAGGTTGTATTGTATGCATTTCATTTGTGTTTGCTGAAGCAGCTCTGGTTTGTACAAGTGCCTTGTACAAATAGCCGCATCACTTCACCGGCGATCTGAACTAACATACTTCCATTTTCAGAACCTCTGTAAGTGCCCTTTATGACTGATGTAAATGCCTTGCAGCTGTCTGGTAGCCTGTTTTATGAATGATGGGCGGAAAACCTATAGTTCTTTCTGTTTACAGTACAGAAGCCTTTGCAGGAAGTAAAGTGACGCTAATGAAGGATCTTTATCAATGAGGGCATTTTGCTCCAGGGGCTGCCCTTACCCTACTCCATCATTACAAGCACTACCAGCTGATTCCAGGTTACATCTATAAGACTGTGAAGAGCTCCATAATGCTTTGCTACACCTTTCTGCAGATAAACCGTGGCCTATTTTCATGCATATAGATAATGGGTCTCTCTGGTCCTGGAGAGCTGCGGGGTCTACTGGTTCCTAAATCAATTTATCAATTAAATCTTCTGTTAATCCAGTGGCTATCTAGGACCTAGCAGCAGATCAGTGTTGTAGAGAAACACAGGTGAACGGGTCTTTGTTTAAATATTGCATGTTGATTTTATTGATGCTTATTAAGTATGCCGGAAGAGCAAAGTTCATTTTGGAAAAAAATAATTTCCTTGATTTCTCCATCCTCACATCCTTTCTTTGCAGCCTCTGAGCTAAGGAAAGAGAAGAAAAAACAAAACAAAATGAAACAATAAGTAAATAACAAACACATATCACACCCTGGTCATAGAAGACTACCACCAGTTTTCACTGTGCAATAGGTATATTATAGAGGACTAATACATTTTAATCTCTCTGCTTGCTTATTTTTCAAAAACATCAATCATTGAAAGTACATTGGCAATTTGTCCTCAAAAACCAAAAACCAACGTGGTTTTTAGGAATCAACATTTGTGGATAAAGACTTTTTCCAAAACAATTAAATCATTCATCATAAAATGTAATTCGCTGTCTAAAATAAAGTGATAGGAATGCATATGTTGATGACACGTTGACACCGAATGATTCCAGATGTCAATTTGACATATTTCTGACCTGTTGGTCTTCCATAGCAGTCTGTAACAGATTCACACCAAATCTTGAGCTGGAAATGAAAATACAGCCTATAAATAGAATAGAGGAGAGATTTATTAATTGGCTGTCACATTTCTTACCATGTTTTACATGTAGATTCAAAGATTGCATTAACATGTTCAACTCTGAATGGGTAGGCACAGAGATAATTTGTGGCATCTGTACTTTTTTGAGGCAAAATGTGAAAATATATTATGAAACAAAAAACACATTAGCAGCAAGACATTATGATATTAAAATAAATAAAAGTAATGTAAACAAAATTAGTTTTACTTATTGAGACCTCAAATGGCACATTAAGCTTGGTTCAGCCATCTTAAGGACTGGCATTTGACCAAGTACTGCACATTCATGGACCACAAAATCATGCCACTGTCTTTGAATGCATTTTGTCAAGTTTTAATTATTGTGATCTCCTTCAGTACATTATTCAGTCCCTTTTATGCTATTCCCCAAATGATGTAAGCCATTTTTTAAAAGGTACATTAAAAGATTTATTTTAATACTGAAAACCATTTCTCTCAAGCACACACACACACACAACTAGTTTTACCACCTTTATTGGGACAAATCTAAAAAAAAAAAAAACAGTTAAGTCATTCTGTAATAACATAATACTGAATTCCAAACTCATTTTGATGGATTGTACGTATGTGTGATAGCGCGCACCTTGTTGAGGAAGTTGGGCATGGTTATCAAAAGAGTGATGAAATGTTTGTAGTGCTCTTTGAAGTCACCTTCAGCCTCGCAGGCTTGCCCTTTGATGCCAGGACTCAAGCCGAGCACAGCAGCCTTCGTTAGGGTGAAACGTGCCACTCTGTCACAGTCATGTAATTGTTCCTGTGTTGTTCCCAGTTAGTGCAGAGCAGCAGAGTAAGCACGACCGTGACCATGTTCACACGCCCACAGATAACGGTCCTTTATCCTGGGTACGGCCATATTCACAATAATCTGTTTACATGCTCCATGGAATACAATGGCTGTTGATATTCCTGTATACCTGGCCTTCAGAATATCCCAAAATAAGCTCTGTGAAGGACATGCATGGATTTTCCAGCTAGCTATGTTGCGTGGGAGAGTTGCTCCCTTTTGAATTATGCTGTGTTTTTTTTCTTTACCTTTGTAAACTACCTTAACCCTTGAAGTCGCACCAGGCTGGAGTGGTTTTATTTGCATTCATTCCTTTTTTGATGGATAAATTTTCAGCCTGTCTGATCACAGGATTCTCCATTTGCAAGTGTTAAAACTCATGGTTATATTTATATAATTGTATAACCATGCCAATGTCTAAGCGACAACGACTCCTTATTTTGTAACATGTGGGGTGGCAGAACAAATGTGGGGTCCCCACCTTGAATACATATGAATAAGCCTAAACAATGCCAGCTTTCTATGTTCTCTCCAACAATGTTCATTATGACAGCAAATGTGTCGGTCAAAATAGTGCCAGTGTGTTATTTCTCTTTTCTTTGATATGAGACAGATGTGTCCATGTGCTTTTCATGGTCTTTTCCCCCAAATTTATCCTGATGAAAATCCTATGCACTCTGGTTAATGTACACACTCACAGAAAAGTCAAGTTACTCAATGGGTTGCCCTCCTGCATTTTACATTCAGTCATATATAATATCCCAAGTCACATATGATTGGATATCTCATTAATTTGACAATATTGAACGCATTGTTCAGTATATATGCAATGTATAAACACATTGCAAATATGAAATTATGTTAAATGCAGGTAATGGTCCAAGGAAAACACAGAAATGAAAATAATGTGGGAAATGAAAATTCAGAGGTAAATTGGTTTGAAAATAGTTTTTCAGGAATATAGATGAGGGAGGTTACTCGTGAAGAATAGACAAAGTTATCATTTTTTCCAGGGTTTGATGTATGGTGCATTTTTATAAAAATAGAAAACTACTGCAAATATGTTGTGTAATGATCCCAAGAATGTTGCATTAAAGTAGACTGGTAGTCACTCTGTAAGCGCTGTCATCTGAATAACCGATTAGTCCCAGCAGCAATCCCTCAGTCGCTCTTATTTTTGCTATGCAAAGTTTATATTTCATCTGTTGTGTAAACAGGTAGCCACCTGAATAATGGTGTAATTACAAACCAATTAAACAGGAATTGTGAGCTTAATTATATGCCTATTAAATTATGGTACCCAAATGGGTTACGGGCTGCTCCAGAGTCACGTCTTAAAGACTTGGAGAAAAAAATCAATTGTAATCTAATATGAGGTGGATTCATAAATGGCCTTTACCTTTAAGCACGCCTTGCTTTCTGATTTATACGCCCCTTTTTCCCCAAAGCTTATCCAGTTATTCTCTAAACAAACTGAAAGATGCCAAAATGAAGCTGGAAATACTAACATATTGGGGGACTGTAAATGCAAGTGCAAGTCAATAGACCAGTCAGTGAATAGCAGTTATAAGAGCTTCTGCAACAGGAGGGTTGACTTACTGTTGGCCTCCGCATTGGCAGAGGTTTTATATTTATTGTGCCGTCACTTTGCCATGACATCACTACAGAAGGCTGGGAGTGTACATACTTTAAACTTGTTGAAGTATGCTATGGATACAATGTATGTACTATTTAAAATCATATGTATAATTATAGACAATAGCTGCTTAGACAACAATTAACGCAAATTTATTTTTGGGTAATGTCAGGCTGATGAGGATTTCTCACTAAAATGTGATTGCGATTATACAAAAATATTCTTCACTTTACTTGTGCAATATATTGATATTTTAAAGTTGCTGTAGGTTACAGTTTAGTATCCCTCTATTTCTACAAAAGCAATCAGTTCAGCCCCATAAGAGTAATATTCCATAAAGAAAAAAATAAACTGCCAATGAAAAACAGCCTTAAAGCTCAGTCTAGCTTTTTAATTTGATTCAGTTTTATTCCCTGTTTTTATTATTGTTATTTCCCACTTTTATCAGTTATGTAATTGGATGCTAATAAGCAGTGCCACGGGGCAGGGGTAATTGATTTAAAGAAAGCCTACAAATAATAAATAGTTTATTAATAGGATATATATTGCACATTGTATTGCACCCTGAAGGCCATCAGAGCGGGGTATTGTAGGGTTTGCGGTACAATGACACGGGCTAATTAGCTGCAGGGATAAATACTTCATCAGACTGCCTGATGAGAAACGCTGGGCTGGTGCAAGCAAGTGAAACATTTTAATTTGAGATTTAATTAAAGTTCATTACAAAAAAGGGCCAAGCATCACCGTTGACCCACCTGAATACTCTTGTAGGGTAATCTCTACTGATTGTAGCATTTTTAAAGTGGTTTTCTTTCCTTTTGTTCTTTTTTATTTGGCTCCTTCATTATGGGGCAGGCGACAGGGAACTTCCTGGACGGTTAATCAGTCTGTAATGCCAGGTGCCAGTGTTATTTCTGTGGCACTAACACATGTGTGGGGAGTACAAAGCTCTCCCTCATTTGACAGATGCAAAGATAGCAGGGTAGGGTCATGCTGACAGGTCAACTGTGCTGAATTAAAGCTGCGGCAGGTGTCAGCCTCTATCTGTGCCATCAGCCTATCACAGTGCCCTGGCTTATCCTTGCCAGGTCTGGGGTGAGTAGTGGAGTGTGAGACTTCTGTGACTCCACATGGATACTTTGTTTGACCTCTAAAAGGGCCTGGACCAGACACTTAGCCCAAGAAGCCAAATCTGTAGTGACCTCTTTACCCTGGTGCTACTGTGACGTGTGTTGTGTCCTTGGGCATTGTGGTCGGAGGGGATCTGTTAAAGGTGTGTGTGTGTGCTTTTAACCCCTTTATATTCTATTGTCTTGTATATCATTGCAACTTTTTTCTCCCAGTTTCTCCCATTTCGTACAAAGAGAAAATTTACTTGATTTTACAAAAAAAAATATATATATATATTTATCTAATAAAATATTAAAATACAATTATACACATAAATCCCAAAAATTAATTGTGGAATTTGATGTAAAAATGCATTTTATGAAGACAGGAAAAAAGTTTGAAGTGAGTACACAAACAAAACCATGGATTAGTCCAATGGATCTCTGAGAAAGAGAGAAATCTTCGTTTCAGAGATTTTGAAAACTTTTGCTGTTTTTCTGTTGCTCATTCAGAGTTGGTACACTGTGACATTTTACACAATGACAACTGGCAAGCTACATCGGCTTTCCCAAGGTTAACCATAACAAAGAGTGGCTCGTATTGGCAGGCCTGCAAGGTTCTTGTGGAGGACAGTGGTTTATGGTTGTAATAAAGGATTAGCATGTTATATGCTGTAGCAGCAGGACACTGGGGCTCCTTGTCCCACACTCTTGCTGCGGAAGTTTTCTACATGTCTGCCAATCTTGCTTTTGATTGAAGAGCGTCAAAACCTGAACACTCACAATTTATTTATATAAATAGTAGCTTCAAATACTTGTTGCAATGGCAATTTCAAAAAGTTTGCAATGTCTAAATATTTGGAATTTCAGTTGTGCCAATGGATAACATGAAAAAGCCACTCATCACACTATTCCTCTTCCAGCTATCTTGTTCTTTATGGAAAATAATTTCATCTGCCTTAACTGTGGGCTCACAATGAACTTCATTTGGTTGAAAATGCTAGGGGCCACTGTATTATACATGTTACTTCTTAAATAAGATTATTTCATCACATTCCTTTAATATATGCCAAGAATATAAAATAGGAAGTTTTTAAAAAAGTAAAAAAAAGGATTTTCAATCATAATCTTTGGATACATTTTTTCCTCTTATATCAGTTTACACTTTGTTTGCTTCAGTTCATTACCGTGCCTACGTATGAGACAGCTGGGAAATTGGCTTGAACTCCTCTGAATGCACTGTATAATTATGTACATGGTTTGCATTAATGTACATTAGGGCTGTCAAAAAATATTCGAAGTTCGAAAACTATTCGAAAATCTTTTTTTTTTTTTTTTAAGTTCGAACCTAAATTTGAGCATTCGAATATTAGTTTTGGATTCCACGTTTGGTAATTAACATGAATATACAGGCTTAATTTCATGCGGCGAATCATGTTCATGTACGCGAAGTTCATTTCCTGTGCTAGCGTTACTTTCTCTGTCAACAGAGAATGTTCTGCCCTGGATCCAGAGCTAGTGGATCGTCTGGTTTTCCTTGCCAATAACTTCCGTGATACTTTCAGCTGACACCTAACGTTACTGGTCAGCTAGCCTCGCGAGCCAGTCAATTTTTTCGCTTCGTTCAACAGATCTGGTCAGCTAACAATTTAGGCTAAATAATGTTCCCATGGCAGGCTATGTTTCCTTTCTGTTCTGAAGATTTTGATAAAATTGGATGATAAAAGAAGTAAACTAAAGAACTAAACAGAGTAAGTAATTTGTTGTTTTAGGCTACAGTTAGCCGTTTGAATAGTTTTTGTGTTAAGAAATAAACAGGGATTTCCTATAAACAATCATTTCCATATTATTGTGATTAATAAATGCTTTTTGTGGCAAAGAGTTGTGGCAAATTACATCCACGAGAAAGTGCTTTATTCATTTGCTCATGAGGCTATAGAAACTGCAGGGGGCTCATTTATAAAACAAACTTGCGTGCATATGTGAAGTGAAGACCACAACCGTTTCCACGGTCAAATCGAGTCATGTTGAAATTTCATAAATCACTACTTTGACGTGATTTTCTACGTACGCGGCACAAAGTTGATATAAAATACGTTTTATAAATGAGGCCCCAGATGTAGTAACCTAGTACGAAAGTTCACCGATGTCCTCTATTCTACTGCCCGCTTGTGGAAAATAACGCGCAGGCCAGTTTAGAGGGAACGTCATGTGCATATTGCGCCCGACAATAAGTAGCTTATTTTTGTGAATTATAGGCAAATGATATTTGAATATATTTGAACGCTAACTAATTACAAAAGCTAATACTCAATCTCAATTTCATGGCACTTTTGACAGCCTTAATGTACATACACTTTACTGGTTCATCACACAGAATGTCTTTTGTATTTGAAACTTTGCCAACTTTCCAAAAAAAACATTGATTTGAATGATCTGTGAAATGCAACCCATTTCAGCTCTGTTCTGAAAAAGAATGATTTTGTAAGAAGGCTTAGCGGATGACTGCAGGCCTACGATCTGTGGTGCCGCTGAAGCTGACGACACTGGCTATCTCAGTGGGTATCCACTGTGCGGTGGGCCCAGAATAACAGTCCTTCCTGCACAGATGATGCTGTAGAACAGCTGCGACGGCAGGCCTGATAAGTGGAGCAAGGAGTCGTTCTTTTACCAAGGCATCAGCGTTGTTACTGTTGTCGTGCAGCCTTGAGCCGACATGGCCGGCGAATCTTTTATGCCGTCATCTGTCATACAGATTTTTGGGTGCCAGCCAGAATAACAGAGCAACCAATGAGGCGGAGTTGATGTGAGGTAAATGCACCTACCGCTCCTGGAATTAGAGTGTTTAGAACTTTGGCACCAGAAAGCCCACGATATGGAAGATGATTGGTGACTAAAAGCAAAATATGAAACAAGAAAACCACAATTGTTGAAGAAATGTAGCTTTGCCTGCACAACACAATGTTGACATTCAGTGCAATATCAGAGTACAGAGGGCCACATTTACTGAGTGTGAATATTCACTGTGCAAAAATATGAAATATTGTAGCTCCGTTGCCGTTGCACATACCGACACATTAGCAAGTGAATAACTAAGACTGGTCCTAATGATGCAATCAGAAATTGTAAAGAGGCCATTTAATTTATGTGGTGGGAGAAACCCATAAATGGAAATGGTCAGAGATAATGTGTAATTATGCTGGATTACAGCATTAGGATACAACACCAACAATGCACAGAAAAAACAAAACTATTAAAGGCAATTCATTTATTCAGCATAACAAAATGAACAACAGATGATGTAAAGAAAGTATGGAATGATGCCAGGTGGCGCCCAATAGAAAAAAACTTTCCTGCAACCTAATGCAGAAAAAATACAGGCAGGGGTCCTACAGGGAAAAGAATATTAAAACTGATAGGTGGAACCATCCATGCAAATTCAGCTTGCTGCGAGGGTGGAGGGGGTAGACACCGTGTCTGAATGTAAACTGTGCTCATGTTTCATTCTATACTGTACTGAACATAGTCTTGTCCACTGAAACTCCTCAATTGTAAATGAAAACTCAAATAAGGTTTGGCGATGTACTGTAGCTGAAACTCTTGTTTCATTGTCAGACAATCATAGTTTCCATTTCAATCTAAATAGCTTGGCTACTACTGTTAAACATTCAACACAGGCAGTGTGGTAGGCTACCCTTTTGCAGAGTGTTTTTACTTTAATCTATGAACCAGTATGCTTGCAAAATAATAAGTGCTCTTGTTAAATGCATGAAATTTCATTTCAACAGAATAGCTGTTACTATAATGTATTTTGAGCTGAACTGGATAATACTTTGTTGATAATGGGAACTATAAGGGTTGGGAGATGGAGACCAAGCGCAACCGAACAGATCTTAAAGCGTCTCACTAGAAACTGAGCACGCCACAAAATCTCTTCCGAGATCAAGGGTAAAGATAAACGAACAGAAATGACTGCTACTCCACGGGAATATCCCAACTAAATAAGGGAACCTCAAAAGGAGGACTCCGAACCAAGGGGGAGGAGTAGATAGGTTCTCCAAAACTCAGAACGAAAATAAAATATAGCCCAACGGAGCAAGCTGATGCAGACCCAACCTCTGGGCGCACTGCACTCAAAAACCTCCGTAGCTCAGAGAGAGAGGACTGACTGCACAACTCGCAGAACTGACCTCCTAACTCTCTACCCCGTGACAATCCTGACTAAAGGACTCAGATGTGCTAAACCAGATACCTCCCTTATATAATTTTCACACAAGAGATTATTAAGGCCTATGGGCATAATTCTTGGATGTGAACTTTATATAAGGTACAAAGCGCTGAAAAGCACTGTTTGGTTACCAGTACCAGCTCTTGTGTGTAGATGACACTAAAGCACCGCCTTTCTGTGAACCCACACCTTAAGTAACGTTAGACAGGTGCCGCAGCTAACGCAATCAACACGCCTGCCGAGCTCTGAACCAATCAGCACGGAAGGGTTTTTAGGCAGAGTGAATTCTGCATGCCTACAGACCATTAACCCAAACGAGGTGACAAACTCTAATTAGAGAAGCAGGGGTGGAAAGGAATAGAGCAGAATGCTCAAGCCACCCAAAACCATGAGAGGAACAGCTTAATACTTTCACATTTTTGTGGGTATAAAAAAAAAAGCAATTTAGCTTAGTCTAAAAATGTAGACTTTAGAACATTTAATTAAATCAAAGATTTAAGACCTTTGTCACCCTATTTCCTTATTACTATTATAATTGTGGCTGTGTGCGAATTAATGTCATTTCTTGAGCTTGACTTTTTAATTACAAAGAAATATATTAATGTCCAACTGATATCAGTCACTCAGAGCCATCTCAGCTTCCTGAAGGCAAGGAGGGAAGGTTTTTTTTTGAGGTTTTTACTTCACAGCACTGGTTATCGATAAAGCTGTAAGTGTATTGTGTACTAATTTATTTTAGCTTGGAAACTGTAGGCAGGCAAGAAATGACACATGACTGGAGACCACAAACTATATGGCAGGTGGCATTCATACAGCACTTTCAGGTCATTCTGGTTTACAGAGCAACACTGAACTGAATATACCTGGCAGCCTAATCAGAAGTATTGTAGACTCCAGATGGATTTTTGGAGATGTTTCATTTATTTAAATATGTATACTTTAAACATATTTACATACTGTAAGCACAAAGGCAGATTTTTCCCCCCACCACACTAGAATACTGTTATCACTTGCCATCTCTGAGGGAGATTAAACAGACATAAATAAATGACAATTTGTGGTATTGCTGAACTCGATGTTCTCTGAAATCCTGACTGACATCAAAGTGCTCCCATGTCTGTTGATGAAATTATAAATGCATCTGCGATTCAAGTAGTTTTCTGCAAGCTTGCACTTCAGAAAATATTTGCCTCTCCAAATCCCTGCAAATAGCTGTGAGAATGTTGAAGTTACAGTGAGAACAGAGAACCCTTTTATATGCAGTGTGTCTGCAAATATCAGGCCTCAGAAATTGCGATCCTGGAATCCAGTCAAGTCAAATTTAGTGTGGTGGGGATTGCTGAGGGCTGCAATCCCATGCTGTAGACGAAACACATTCACAAGGCACTGGCAAGCAAGTCACATGGTTTTTTTTGGCATGAATATATACATGATATGAAGACAGGCGTGTACGTTTTGCTTCATGCTCAGAATGAGGCATTCTGAATTAACATCCGTGTTTCTGAGCTCATCTTCATGGGCCAGTAGGTCATGATGTCATCTTCCTGCACTTCTTCATGTTGGATTGCCTCAGCGTTCTTCATGTGGTGCTCCCAGAGTTCTCTGAACCAAACTCATTTAACAAAAGGACAATTTTCAATTTCGCAGGCCAACCTAGACTATAGAAGCTGTGATACCATCCAGGTTCCGTACAAAGGAAGTTCCAGAAGGTAGGTGGACGAGGGCTCATTTTTCTCCTTTCTTTTTCTTTCCCTCTGTAAAGCCTTTTTGTGACAATGTGTCTGTAAAAAGCTCTACACAAATAAAATTGAATTGAATTGTCCATCTCTCTGTGGTAGTTGTTTAAACACCTGCCATCCCTTATCTTGCTTTTGATTGAAGCGAACCAGTAAAACCCTGATCAGGCGCACGCACACACTCGCGCTCAAGCACGCACGCACGCACGCACGCACACACACACACTATACATATATAAATATATGACCTTCTAAAATGCCTTTACTTTCAAAATACCTCAGAAGAATTACCTTCTTCAAATGTAAAGTGATATGATGCATCTTTCCCTTGAAACAGTATTTTTTAAATGTTTTTTTCTTCACCCATGTCTCCATAGTATGCTATGTACTTGTTTGTTAATACTTTTCTCCCCGCAGAATCCTTTTCTGAATACTGTACTTACAATTCAGGCACACTGTCACATTTCATTGGCATGCTGGCATCCCATCCCCGATATATAACCATTTGCTCTGTTAATGTATTCATTAGCATCTGCATCTATTAAATGCATTAATGTGAATGAGAAGGTGCTGTGTGGAAGCTAATTTGAGACTCTTGCTTTGATAAGCATGCTTCGGCTGCTTCCTTAAATGAGCTGCGTGAGCTTTAATATTCACAGCCAAAAATAAACAAGAAATTTGTGCTCATAACTGGTTTCTTTCGTGACTCTGTCAGCTGCCCCTTTTCACAGTATTTCACAGTAATCATCAGCCTTCCTCTGTGGGAGGAGTGGGTCACTTGGAGACGTCTTTATTGAAGTTGTGATAAAACAATGACACTGTAATAAACTTGGATATTGCCGCATTCAGTAGTTGACATTTATTTAACAGAAAAGAAGGGGGGAGAAAAAGAGATTTCTGTGTAGGCAGACACAAGACCACAGGGCCAGATACGCTGTCAGCCATTATGAGGAGAATGTAGGCTGAATGCTAATAACACCCTTGCAGCTTCTAGATGGATAAAAAACCATATATGTATGGAACATTTTACACTTGTTTTAACCATAATTATTTTATTAAACACTTCAGAAAATGCTCTTTTCGGAGACGGAGGCTGTCTGCAGCCTGGCACTGGCAATCACAGATACATACTGCAGCATCTTCGACTGCTTTGCAAAGGTGGCATTATTTTACAAGCAACCAAATGTAATGAGGCCAGCCACTTGTTGTCAGGCAGCTGTGTATGCATAGCAGGGAACTGGCTTCGTAACTCTGAGGTTGTTGGTTCGATTCTCGGATGATGCACTGCCATTTAACCCTGGAGCAAGGTGCTTAACCTGAATTACGTCAGTAAATTTCCAGCTTTATGAATGGATTGTATGTGCAGAATGTAAGCTGTATTATTAGGCATTAGCATCTGCTATATGCCTAAATGCAATGTGATAACTTGTCTTCTTGGTTCTGGGTACGGTGTGATGACCACGCAACAGGTTTTTGTTTGTTTATTGTTTCGGTTTTTAGACCTGAAATGTTGGAAATATTTGCTGAGTATATGGAAATGTTGGAAACTGTCAAAAAACAATTTTAAAAAAGTGGGTCTACAGCACTGATGCTGTAGAACTGAGTCTGTAGCATTAGTGACATTGAGTGAGGCTAACCAATTACAGTGCCTGAGCCACTGACATTTTTTCTCTGAAAAAATAAAAATAAACTGTCCTCTTCGATTCAATACAGAACCTTGAGGTTAGGGAGGTGGATCAGTGAGTCCCACATTGCTGCTTATGTTGGCTCCCTGGTCCACATTGAATTGGTAGATAAGCAGACTTTATATAAATGCAATCCATGATAACCCTTCTACCCTGACATTCCTAATGTTTGTGAATATGTATGCATGCCCATATGCAGTTATGCTCAGGGTAACATTTTAAGCAGCCATTAGTAGTTTCATGTATAAAATAAAAGTTATGGTCTGATACAAAGTGAAGATAAATGTATTGTGAAGTAGACATTATGGTATGCTTTTGCAAGTGTTATTGTGCACAAAAGTGCCACTTGTCTCCTTTCTACATTAAGCCTATATTTGTGCCTGATAAAACGTCTTTTGGATAAATAGCCAGCATGCACAGCATGTAGGTGTGTGTGGTGGTAGGTGTGAAAGAAATAACATAACTGTTATTTATGTTTAACCTAATGTGGAGCATGCTATTATTCAATCATACCACTGTTTCAAATACATTATTTGGTACTCATATTACACAAACGTAAATTAAGTAACCTCATATAAATCATTGATCTGAAAATACACAGGCCTAGATTCAGTCAACATTGGGCCTTACATTTTACATGGGTGTTTTTTCCGCTCAAAACAAACATTGTTTTATCAGTTCAATGGCTTATTATATATGAAGTATTTTTCTGATACATTGTTTTTGATGCATTGTTTACAAATATTGATTTTAATCCTTCCCAAATGCTTCTTAAATACTTCTAAGCAGATCTTAAACATTTGAAAACATTGAATTAGGATTTGGAGTGGATTAAAGTAACATTTGTCCCCATGTCTGACTAGAAAATATTTTCAAGTGTTGCATTTTTTGTGCCAAACATATTTAAAATATTTTTCCTCCTTCTAATCTTGGCAAACTGCAAATAAAATTGAACACTTGCAATGTCATTAACAGTCAAAGCTTATGCAGGGACATTGGGAGAAGGTTGCGTGCAGACATTTTTGGTTTAATGGTGCAGTGCTGGGTCTCTGTTGTTTTACTTGATTATTAGCAGTGAGACTCACAAGCGCTAACAGGCATATTTTTACGAACTAAATGCCAAACCCGAGGAAGATTTTACCGGCTCCCATCTCAAGTCTACTATCTGTTTGCCTGGCTATTACCCTAGCCCTGTGAGTTTCTGACTTTGGATCCATGTTAAGAATGCCACTGTGCTACGCCATGGCTGCACCACGCTGACCTCTTCCTCACCCGCTCTGGAGTAGTCTTGGGTGGGAGGAGTATCAATCTGGCCAATGTACTGCATCCTGTCCAGCAATTCGGTGACTGGCCTGTTTAATCCATGGACTCGTTCACAACATTCACGGAGCCTGACAATCTGCTCGGCTGCCATGATTGCGTACAGACATTCTGAATACAATCTAAGCACTTGTATTTTGCCCTGAAGCTCTGAATAGGGAGCGGATGTACTGCTTTGTTTTGCTGTTGCTCTGGGTATATATATATATTTCTTTTGTACTGCATCTGAATTTTACATCACACTGCCTCTTGATGATTTGAACTTGGATAGTCTCTCTTTCTTTCTAAAATTGTGGATTCCAGAAAAAAATGTGTTCGTCTTATTATGGAGCTCATGGTATAAAAACAGAGGAGAGTGGGCAGGGTTGAGGACAGCATAAGAGACTTCTTTGATTGTAAATACAGAACCACTGCAAGGCTTAAAAATCTGTATGTTATGCCTTTAACTTATTGTTTCCTGTCAGGTTGCTGTTGTAATTGAGAACTTGTTCATATCCTGGCCATGCTGGTTAAAGAATTAATAATAATAATAATAATAATAATAATAATGAAATCCATGTAATAACATAACATAACACACATGCTATGTCCTACAGTTTCATATTACAATCTTCATTTGTTTTTAAGTAACTTTACTGGAAATGGCAAAGGCATATACATAGAATATGTACTTTTCTGTATAAACAGCCCAATTAAGTTAACTGCAGTACATTTCTCACAACTGAAAATAATCATAGAAGTACATTAAAATTTGTACCATGAAAAAAATCCTGCTTTCTTCTAAAGCTTCTCACTGTAATTGAACCAGTTGGTGTTTTATTGTTTCAATAATGGATATAATTTTACACATTTATGATTCTAAGGGAGTAAAAAAGATTATTCTATTTCACTGGGCAGTTAGTTTGGCTTACTGAGGACTGAATTATAAATATCTTATTACTATATTGTATTTTATGAGAATAATTAAGTTTGTATTTCCCTGAATTCATGCTGTTTATTCAGAATTTTATTCAAAAAGGGGATGAATATTACTTATCAATTGCTTAGTGAGTCATTCTGAGACTGAAATGTTTCTAAATGGCAAACCATCTCTTTATTAAAAAATGGTGACACCACTTTTTATTATATTTCATAATAATTTCAAACCTTTTCCACCACCGTACAACTAGGGCCCAGTTCTGGCTTTCAAGTGTAAAGCACGTGGTTAATGATTTCTTTGTTCATGTTTTCATTGATGTGCATTTAGATTGGAAATTTCCAGGTGTGCAAACTCAAGTGCACTGAATATCATTAATATTTAAAAGCTAGAGCCAAAAAAGGAGGGGAAGGTCTCAAATCTAAATATTTAAAATACAGTAAATAAGAAAGCGCACACACTGACAACTAAAACTGACATAACCTGCCATGTACAACTTCATGATTGACCTCTCTGAAACAAACATACAGAAGATAGACCAAACTAACATTAATGAATGCAGAAAAATACACCTAGAGTGTGTCACTAGTTGCAATGTTCATTGATCATAGGCCAAAAAGACCTAATGTATATCAGCCAGTACAAGGTTTTTTGTCATCTATTTTTTAAAACGAATCTATAATCACATATAAAAGCAATGAGCTTCCTGACCTAAAAGCAGTTACTTCACCAAGAGAGATATTTTTAGAATGAATGAATTTGGGATGAGAGATTCGGTGAGAACATGGTTTTGAACTAACAATTCCTATCAACTCCCTAAGCTCAAAAGGATTTTTGTCTATATCTGTTCACGTTCATATAAAAGGTAATGGTGATTTATTCTCACCATTCCGAGTATGGAGTCTGGTTGAGCTGAAATTAGACTTCATGTCAAAATGTGCAAACTGTAGAACATTGATTTCACAGACCTTTTAAATGAAACCCTGGCCCAAAAATGACAGTCTGCATTATCCAGGACAAAATTCATTTGGAATCAGGGCAGAAAGACATTTGTCAGTTTTACATGAGTTAAGTACAGATTAAGTCCAAATAAAGCCAATGGTAAGAAACATTTAAAAAGCCTATACCCTATATGTACAGTTCAATATATATATATATATATATATATATATATATATATATATATATATATATATATATATATAGTTTGTTCATTGGACTGATGTTAATAAAAACCAACAGAAAGAATGCATCTAAAAAGGAAGCACCTGCATTAATTATAACATCAGACATACAATGTAATTATAACATACTGACAAAGGTATTATGACCAACTCATCTATATTGGAAACATTTAAATTACAGGGTGATGCATTCGGTATATTTTGTCACACTTACAGTAGCTCTTGATGAAACTTGCTCACATACAGTAGGTTTTTTTCAAGCTACTGCAAGAGAGATAGTATTCATTACCTGTCATATCTGGCAACAGTTCTGGGTCGATGGAAAAAAAAATCAATAATGCTCCAGCCATTTTTTTTACCGCTGTTTATAACCTACTCTTAACTCGGTGGTGCTTCCCTCTTAGACACAATCAAGGATCAAGAATTATCTCAGGAGAGGTTTGTTCCTTACACAAGCCAATATTATCTTCTGCTCTGCAGGTTGCAGGATGGAAAGAATAAACACAAAGAAAAAGGACACGTGCCATATTAATAACAGCTTACTTCATATGCCTCACACATGGCATTAACCGCTTGGGAAAGGTTAAGGAGGAGAGTTTAACTGCTGCTGGGTGTTGATATATTTGGTGGGCTTGATGAATAGAAAGGAATATTATTACTTTGCTTTCTGTGTCAATACACATGCTTTCCAAACACTGTAATACGTCTTGCATTGTATTATTCTGTATTTTGTACATAATCAGAATTACCAATTGTATTTATTTATGTATTACTATTGTTTAGTCCATTTTAATAACTCCAGTATCATATCCACCACATCTCTGAATGAGATGATAAAAACATGATGAAAGGAATTTCCAACAGGGTGGTGCAGTACATAATATTATCAGCTTTATTTTCAGAAACACACGCCTAATTGTCCCTGAGAAGAACAGTAAACAAGTGTTATTGAAATTCTCTTATGACCTTTTATCCAGGTAAGTTTTCATGAATACGAATCAATCATGCATCAATCCTGCTTAGTGGCATTATTTACCTGCATATTAGATTGTTACCGATTTCTGATACTAAGCTTAGAAACAGATATTCGGAAAGGCAGTCATCCACACCTATGCAATTTCTTCCTACAGCCATAACCATTACTCAGTGAGAGTGTATCTTTAAACTGAAAAAAACCCCCAGTACATTCAGCCTCCAGATAGCATAGTGCAGAATACCCACTGGGTGGAAGAGGATTTAAACCATCTCAATGACCCATTCAGCTTTCCTTTCATTTCATTTCAGAAATCAACATCTCAGGTTTTCTGGTAACAACTTCACTCTGTCAGCGAACCAGAGAACAACCGCTTTGGTCCCACTGCAGTGAATCAGTAAGAAGCTGTCACTCACAGGTCTGAATGTAATAAAGTGTTCCACAAATAAGTGCCCCAGCTGATTGTCTGATTACCTACTGGTGGTTTCATGTACCATCCTTAATTAGGAAAATGAATCATGATTTTCTGTGCTTTAATTTTCTCACCTTTAATAATAGAAAGTCATCCTTTTCCCAATATACCTCATGCAGTGCAATACCAATACTATAAGTGCATTCAACTGATTAATATGAGAAATACTGCTACTACTAATGTTATAAATAAATAGATTACATCCATAATAAGCCTTAAGAAGAGAATCATAAAGCCGTGGCCTGTCCAGGGTGTATTCCTGCCTCTCGCCCAATGCACGCTGGACTAGGTTCCAGCACCCCCCGCGACCCTGCCTAGGATAAGCGGGTATAGACAATGGATGGAGGGATGGATCATAAAGCTGCAAAATACTGCCTAGGTTTTTATTGTTTGTGTGTTCTGGAACAACTTTTCACCCCGAGTTTTACTTATCCCCCAATTTAGGATCTGCAGTCCCATCAGTGAAATACAGTCCATTAATTTGGCACTGGGCTGACTCTGACCTGAGCAGCAGCCTTTGTACCAACTCCCAGATGTCCTAGGTCCTAGTCCTAAATTACTGGTTTGATGTAGTAATGGGAACTTCCGTTCTTTTTGGTGAGCTTATGGCTCAGTTCGTTCAAAATATTTGTTCGTTTGTACTTCTGGTTGTGGATGGTCCAATTTGGCTTGTGCAGTAAGGAGACAAGGGAGGAGCTGGCGCCAGAGATGGAAGTCTCAGCGTATAGGGGAAGAGCTGAACAGACAAATCTTTGATAGAGATGACTCAATTCTGTTCTTTCATTTGAAATATTTGTTTGAAAAGATTTTCTTGTTCCCAAAATGATCAACACTAGTGATGATTTGCAATGAATATCCTCCCATAATGGTTCACCGCAGAATGAGAACCTGAAAGTGTGAATGTAAATGCCTAGAAAGTAAAATATTTCAGTCTGTTTTGGGATTGCAATCATCACTAGGTAGGTAACTAACACTAAAGACATAAATAATTTTTGTTCTGTATGAGCGGGAGGTGTAACTGTACTACATTCATTGGGTGTTTGTGTTAATTGTCCCCACATGTGCTTTAGCAGGAAACGGTTGCTCTAGGTTAATACAGCAGTGTAAACGGAGTCAGAGGTGTATTATGCCAGGAATGGCTTTGTTACCATGCAGACTTGAACTGAATATAGTTGCCCCTTTCCTCCATCTATACCTATGTACCATCTTTACTGCCAGTCATATAAATACATTTTAAATATAATCTTCATGCAATTCTTTAAATGTTCCTGTGCAAAGCAATAGTCACATTGTCCATTAACCAATTATCAACCAATTTACTCAGTTTAATGGAGACATATTAAAGCTTGAATGCAAAGGCTTCATAAATGGGCTCTGCTAATATGAGCTCTATACTGGTTACACTGGAGATGGGGGTTGAAACTCCTTTCACATTTAACCTTGAACAGCCTGTCTGAAAACAATGCAGATTACCTGGACATAGTGTTCCAGTAACCACATACAGATTATAGACAAACATATGTAAGGATTTAATAAATCTAAGTACAAAGTAGTATGTTTTTAGAGTTAATATTTGCTTAGAGGCCCACGCGTCATGTTTAATAGAAACTAAAATGTTTGTTATGACAATAAGTATTGTACCACAAGCCTGCACAAAGTCATAAACCTGTACACATTCAATATATTACTGAAAATGAGACATTGATTGTGCATATTGGTACTGTAGCTAGGATATTGTGTATCAATGTCCCACATACCAATGTGAAATGTTTAAAATTTACAAGGCGGTTGACAAAAAAAAAATATATGGCACTGAGATAAAAATGACAGGTTTTGGTGTGAACAATCTTTTCCCCTCTGTATATTAGGTAATGTTTTTATGTAGAGGATTCAATCCCCTCTTAAATTCTCTGCAATACCCCGTAATTCTTCAGACAACTATTATGATTATGTCATCTATTTTTAGAAAAATGGCAAAGCTTAAAGTGCACATGCAAATCAGGATAGACAATAGTGTCAAACTCAAGGTTGTGATCCTGGTGATTGCGGTAGCAGCCCAGCTGTGATTGGGCGGAATGATAACATGCTATTAAAGCTGCCTTTGTTAAGCGAAGTAAACCGCTATCCGTTTCTATTCCAGGAACTGGCATAGATTGTGATGTGGGTCTTTAATGGATGCTTATTTGGATCTTGCCGTTTCTGTGGAGTCCACATTCTTTATCTGGAATGCACTGCTGACCTGCCATTTGATGTATTCCCCTTAATGTGACTGGATGGCACTTTGTTCCATAAACCTGTTACTCATCTTGCTCAAAAACACCCTCTAACATATAGAGTGCTATCCGACTTAATATGATAAAATGGCTCTGAATCCTTGAAACGAATGCTCACAAATGATTTGGCACTACAAAATTGTTGTGTTTGAATAATGATACTCTTATTGTAATAATTATATTACTTATATTAATGTACTTAGGCTGGAGTGATTGTCAATTAGCAGATACATCCATTATATTTCCTTATGTTAACTTTTCTACCTGAAACCCCCAGCGAATGTACTACACACACCCACAAATTCCGTATACCTCCAATTGTAAAGCACAGCCATTTTGCACCAGAACACTCACCACACATTATCTAAGGTGGAGAGGGATGACATTTTTATTTTTTTAGCCAATTAAATCAGGGGATGATTAGGTGGCAAGTTTGAGAGAGCCAGGTTGGGAATTTAGCCAGGACACCAAGGAACCCCCTACTCTTTGCGACAAGTGTCATGGGGTCTTTAATGACCACAGTGAATCAGAACCTCAATTTAACGACTCATCCGAAAGATGGCATCTTCAGAAGCACAGTGTCCTTTCACTGGACTAGGGCATCGGGGTATATTTTACCAGAGTGAAGATTGCCCCCACCAACACCACTTCCAGCAGCAACTTAGTTTTTCCCAGGTGGGCTGCCATCCAAATACTAACCAAGCCCACACTTGCTTAGCTTCTGCCATTCGGTAGGAGCTGGGTGCAGAAACTGTGACTTACAAGTTAACGCAAGCAACACACTATTTCTTTGCACAGACTCATTTTGGCAAGCAAGTGTGAGTGATTGTTGAACTCCCATAACTTTCTTTGTGAAGAAAACAAGTTAAGGACAAATGTTAATTGAATCCAAGCTGCCTTCTCTGACATTTGTCAATAGAGTTCCATTACATAATGCGATCAGGACAGTGGGGTGCAATTACTGCTGAGCGTATTTATACTGTGGGGCTGTATCTTTGCTAGGGACTGTAGAATCATTTCTGGAATCTGTATTTGTCAAAGTGACAGACGCAGAGCGAAGGCAATGGGCCAGGGGCCACATTGGCTTTTTCACTCTGACAAATGCCGGCTATTCATTCCACTGCATAAAAGTGTCAGTGCATCTTTGGATCAAGTGAGGATATATTTTCTTAGGTGAAGGGGAGATGGAGTCTGAACCCGTTAAACAAAACAGGAATGGATGAGCTTTGCTCGCATGAGCTGTGTATGATACAAAGGAGGCTCCTGTTCCAAGCAAAGAGGTCAGTAAGACCTTGGATTTATGGAGGTTTTTTTTTTTCAATTTACAAAAAAGAATGGAAGGAAGCTTGGGGATTCCTAGAGCTAAACATGATTTATTTATTTATTTTAGTCAATTTTTAATATTTTTTATATTTGATGCAGTGTGCAATGCAATCAGATCTATTATATAGCTAATTATTTTAGTATGAGCTAGTTTCTAATATGTAGAAATATACATGTTGTAAACTAGTGTGATCAACGCAGAGAAACCGTGATTTTAAGGACTTAAAGGTCAATGGGAAATGGCATATCCACACATTATTGAATAAGGCTGGGAGTGGGTTGCAGGTGTGATACAGAATGATGTAACAGTATTACCATCCTTATGTCCCGTCTCCCATTATCCATCGCTCGCTTACAACCAGCTGTTCCCCCATGAATGACTTGCATCATTGTCATAATCTTAATTTTGTTGCCAGTTTGTCCTTGGATCCTACCCTCGGCAGTCGATTGCATTAATTTATCCGCCCACACAATCTCATCAGTGGCCACCAAATGGCGATTCGAGATGAGATGAGATGAGAATGACCAACAAGTGAACCTTGAGTCATTGGTATTTAATTTGATTGTATCAGGATGACAAGACAAATGAAATTACATTGTGTAATTCATTTGCTTAGCATCTGTGTTAGTCTGGGGTGACCATCCATTCATAAAGCTGGACGTACGTTGAAGCCACCGAAGTTCAAGGTAGTGCCTCGCGTGAGATTTGTCAGGAGAGACGCCACTGTCTCCACGCTCTTAAGAGGGCCTTTGCCCAGGAGTATCTATGGCTATACAAGATGCAATCCCCGTAAGGTGCAATCTTCAGAAGAATGTAACATAATCAGATTGAATAATGTTCCCCGAAGAAAGAAAAATGCTGGTGCTATTACGAACCGATACAAAAATCTGATAATCCTTAGCAATCATTCAGAAAAGCAAACAGGTGCATTGGCAAATATCTTTCGTAAATATGTGTGTATTGTACCAGCAGATAGTGTTTCTCAGGAATTGATAATGGGGACCTGTGATTCTCACATCCAAGATGATGTGAACCTTGTGACACCCTTTTCATTAGAGAAAGAGATGTAATACTACGAGGCATCATTTCACATTCCCGTTCCACACGGAGCCTGTGCTGTTGGAATCTCAAAGCTTACATAGAGCTTTAACATTTTTTTTTAACTTTATTCTTTTTTGTACTGTTATCTGGGCTGCAGCTGAGCTCATTAGAATGCTGTTTGACTTCAGGTAAAGACTTGATTTGTGCTTTTGTGTGTGCGTGGGTGTACGTGTGTGTGTGTGTGTGTGTGTGTGTGTGTGAGAGAGAGTGTGCACACACGGGGGCCTTTGTTAGAGATTTGGGATTCCAGTGCTGTTTGAAATGAAGCCATTGAAATTTGTCAGTTGGCAGCAGGCACTGACTGGTATAGTGAATTTACTTTGGCTCTAAGACCCTGTATAATACCTCTCAATTCCCACGCTATTGGTTTTATTAGGACAGGTGGTCTTTTTTTATTTAAAAAAAAAAGAAAAAAAAAAAGAAGTATTATTACCTACTCTTTCCCTGCTAAAGTGAAGATTTCACTGGTCACAGTGCCTCTGTAGTATCTGAATTACCACTGATGGACTAGTTAATGTTTTATTCAATCTCAACACCTACATATGTTACTACATGTTTCAGTTGTCACCAGTAACGATGCAAATATGAGTTGGGGGTTAGCCTGGTGTTCAGTCTTTAGAATAAAATAAAGATAATGTCTTTGACAGTGGCAGCGGTAGTTGAATGTGGTTCAGAATTCTGCACAAGGCAGTAAAGGAAATGGCAGATCTCTCTTTCCAGTCTCTTTATCGCTTATTTTCCCCAAAGTCATTCCATCTGATTTCTTTCTTTGACAAGGAGAACACGGGAAAGGGCACCTTTTGTTTAACAAAACTGCTTGGAGTCGCAAGGAGCGATGAGCTCATCTGCCAAGTGTCTCCAGACCAAATGAAGAGGTGTGATGGATTCGGTGGTGTGCCACTGCTGTTACAGGAGAGGACATGGCTTATGGGTCTCCAGTAAAGATGGGGGGTCTTTGACTTCACAATGTCTTGTTTGGAACCTTGATCTGCGATTCGTGGGAACAGATACCCACTGCACACAGAGATTTTCGGGAGGCAGACAGCCGTTGAGGCCCATTGTGTTGAGCATTCAAACAAAATGAGCACAGTTGAACATCAGGGTGAGGGAGACAGGGGAACAGTCTTGCCCTAGGAGATGTTGACCTGAGACCTGTGACTGATTGTAATCTCATTTGAACAACACAATGAGAGTCGCTGATGTGCAAACTGACAGACTCTGCCCTCCATGACACACACACACCCCAGAGTCTCTCTCTCTCTCTCTCTCACACACATACACACACAATGCACAGTTTCACACATGTAAATGCAGCACACACAAAGATGCAACACTCTATCACGCACATAAATCCACCCCCCCCACACACACACACACACACAGACACACCAATATACACGCAGGTCCAGGCCAGCCCATACATGTGGGGTCCTGGGAGACAGAGAGAAGGTGAAGTATATCTGACAGGGCAGTGCTATCCCTTCAGGACCTGCCATTACTCCTGTTCTGTGGCACATTGCTTGTTTCTTGCCACCACTCCGATTGGCCATTGGTTAGCTGGTCCTCTCATGGCTTTACTGTGTGGATACAACCTCTGCAGTCTCTGCATAATCTAAACACTCTCCTTCTGCACAGGCTATACACACGGGTTCAGAAGGATATGCATGTTTTGCTGATCCAGATACTGTATACGTCCATCAAAATAAGTATTTATTTCTGGCAAGTAAAGATTGCAGTATGATGATATTTAATGAGCTAGTTCCATGTTAATTGTCAGTGCAGATTCATGTTAATGTTTGTGCTGATCTAATCAGATTTATTGAGATAAAATATCACTTTAGTGTTTATCTTTTTTGTCTGTGTCCTTGTTCAGACTACTTTAAAAAATCACAGAAAAACTCAAATTTGTTAAATTCCATTTTGTGGTGGAATGATTGCACAATGGAATCTATGTTCCATAAATTTAATTATACTCAGTCTAAGAAATAATATCCCCCCTCCTTTTTAATGTCACACCTGAAAGCCAAAAAACTGAATGCATGTAAAAAAGCACTATATAACAATTATGATTTGCTTAATTTCTTTAAATATTATCAGGGTCTTTCTTTAACAAAAAATGAACAATTATCCAGCAAACACTGAAGCTTGCAATTAACTGTGTAAGCATCTGTTACCAAGAGGGAGAAAAATTTCATGTTTGAAGATGGGGAGAAATAATTTCCATTGGAGCTATTCACTGAAAATCCCTGCATGACTTGGCATTCAGTGTGGGGGCTTTGTACAATATGAATGTCCTTCAATCATATAGAAGAATGCATTTATCATATTCTCTAATCACGTGAACTTTTTAAAATTTAGCAGCACTGTACTGGTTTTTATAGCATCCACATTGTTTCTGCATTAGTCTTCCTCCACATAATATACATTTATTGAGTAAACATGTGGGTTGTGGATTACTTTTGGAAAAGAGCACAATATTTTGCCTATATTCATTCCTTAAACAGAGGAGATCTTCTTAATAATTTCATAATTTTTATGCAAACAGGTTTTGAGTTTCTATTTTCACTAGGCATAATTCTTGTTCTTGGGGAAACTTAATAAGCTAGATTTCCTCAGAAATCACAATGCATATATTCACAACTTACACTGCATATAATTGTAGAAACAATACTTACAATTAGTGTAAGTGTTGGGTGGATTGCTGATTTTTTTCCCCTTTGGTTTTTTAGAGTTCTACTGATGGTGAAAAATAATCATTTCTGGTGTAACTCTAGAAATAAAAGGTGACTTTCGACTCTTCAGCTGGAGTGGAATCTACTAACCCAGGGCTGCCCATCCCTGTTCCTGGAGGTCAGCCATCCTATAGGTTTTCACTACAACCTTAACACAGCACACCTCATTCAATGGCTAGAGAGCTTGTTGAGCTGCTACAGTAATAAGTAGAGTCAGGTCTGCCAAATTAGGGTTAAAATGAAAACCTACAGGATGGTAGATCTCCAAGAACAGGGTTGGGCAGCAATGTATTAACCCATCGGCAGGTGTATGTAAAGCTTGAATGTGTTTGATATTGCGATAAAGATTCTGAAAGCTTCAGTACTGTGCCATAAAGAAATAATGCACTAATCTAACAATGTTGAATATTGATATCATCTCATATGTTTAGCTTGTTTCGCTTGCTATTAGAAGAAAAACATGTTTTCTGTGACATTTGAATGCTTAAGAGAGATGTTATACAATATTGTGCATGCATTACAGAAATTTCCTGTATTTCCTGACACTAGGAGCAGACCAGTCACGAAAACAAATCTAAAGAAAAGGTGAAGACTGTTTTCATTTGGCATATGGTTTGCATTTTTAAAAGCAGTCATAATATGCCTGTGTGTGGGTGGTGATGCTACCAGGCTCATCCAGTACATCTTTATACTAAGTAGCATGGCAGATTTGCTGTGGTATATTGTATGTGTGCATCCAGTCAATGTGTGCATAACCAGCTGTCCCTGTATAGCCTCGAATAGCCCATTTGAGAGAGAAAGCTGAATTTGCAGAAGCATTTGAACTGAAACGCAATTTCCCAAAAGATCATATGGAAGCAATGATTTGTTTAGATGTACTCTCTCCTCCTCAAACGAGTGCATAAATTGTAGGGAACAAGAGGCCTTGCCGAGTTCAAATTCCCAAACTAATTTTAAATATTCAGTAAGTGCATCTCAGGCGAATGGGGAATTGGTGCTGAACACTGGAAGTGGGAGTGAGTTTGTATTTTTCTTTTGTAGGTAGGTAGGATTGTAACAGTGCTACTTTAAGCAGAGTATATCAAAACTGTACAGCATTTCACATGTGCATCATATACTGTATTAATAATCAATATTTTTCACATTATTTGCAGCCAAGCTGGTGGAACAGCAGGAAAAAGAAAAGCAAATACAATCTGACCAGCACGAAGTGTGATAACACAAAATACACATTTTTATGAGCAACAGCAGCAATAACTTCCAAAAATGTCTTTTAGAAGTTAGTCTGGCCCAAGAAGTTAAAAGCCCTTCATTATTGAAAATCCAAATGAATATCAGAGGGGAAACCAAATTACTTGCAAAAATCTATTTTAGGGAACATAATATATTAAGAGGAGGAAACGTGGGGGAAATAATGGGGGAACATGGGGGAAGCTGACTTTTTAAAATAAACTGCCTTAGTTGTTTCTGTTTTCATAAGGACATTGAAGTGTTGAATACGGAAATGTTAAACACTCTCTGATTAACCCCACCTACCTCTCACCTCGCACGCACCAGTCAGTTCACCATTTCTTATACTAAATAAAAAGCTATTGCAAAATGTAACTGTAATTGATCACATTTGGTACCATAAAAGGCAATGAGCTGGTTGTGAAACTCCCAGAGGAACTTTTTTTCAAACTTAAGAGTGGACTGTGCGTGTGAGCAATCTCTGCATGCAAGAACATTTTCCTTGTCAAGAATTCCACCTTATCCTCCACAGGTTGCCTCGACTGCACCATGCTGTGACACACCCACATCACACATGAATTACTTCCCATCTGATTGTTTAACCAAGCCAGAAGGAGCTCCCGCTAGGTATGTAAAATGCTGTAAAATTTCACTTAACTACAGATTTCTTCTGATTATTCCTTGAGAGTAATTACCCTCCCTTCAGTCCAAGCACTTGTATACATTTTTTTAGAGATGATTAATGTGTATCATTTTTTAAACTTTACTTTTATACAGTTATGTAGAGAAGGCATAGAGCACATAATATTTCCAAATGGCAATCCTGAGAGGTCGCAATTTTTTTTGGCTCCTCTACTTCGAATGTATAGCCCACAGGCTACGTGGATAACATGACCCACACATGAATTTTATTTTTAGGCTACCTAATGGTATACAGAGTGCATGTAATGCGTGTAACTTCCATGTACATACTATGCACATACTATTTTAACTACAGTCACATAATTAAAATGAAAAGATTGTTCAAGTTCAAATTATGTTTATTGTCATTTTTCTTATTACTGATGGGTGTGAGAAAATAAGCAACGTACAGTACCCAAAAGACCAGAGTGCAGTATAAGAACAACCACAAACAGAAATACACGAACTGTAATTATAGAAAAAGACTATTAACAATAAATGCAAAGTATGCATGTTTCCTGCTTGTGGGATTTATGTGATAATTAAGTAAAACTGGCCAGCATATGAACTACAAAAAATGTTGATTGGCTTTTGAACAGACAATGATCATGTGTGCACTGCATGGGAACCCCCCTAAATGACTAATTCACAATATGCTGGCCTGATACCTGATACTGGTCTGATCAGTCCGGTCGTTACAGTTCATAATGACTTCAAACTAATGTTCGAAAGACATCCAGGAAGTTAGACATTTTTTTTTCTTTTTTTCTTAACAGTCTGAATAATCTGGGAACCAAAAATGATAGGCACTCTGATAAGAAAATGACACAAGTCATATAAAGGTCAGTGTAAGGTTATGCCGTTATTTGTAAAAGACCCAGGTCTTGAGATCACAATAAAAACGCATGTGTATACATAAAGGGCAATGCAGAAATGGGAATGTTTGCCAGCTTCTGAAAGGAGAACATGGCAAAAAGCTGATTTTAGCAAATATTTTCAGACAAATCACTCGAGGGGCTCCCTTGGCAGACATTGTACTTTTCCTACAAAATACATTGAGTGAGCAGCCTAATTTCTATAATTGGGAATGATTTCACACAGCACCTTGAAGCTCAAATCTGGTGTTGGCTATCATAATATTTTGTGTACAGCCACATTGTATATCAAATTATAACAGGGATTATTGCAGTTGTTTAAGGGAACTCTATTAATAACAGAACTGGGGCAAAAGTGCAATGCTGTGTTTATTTTCTGGGAATTAAAACAGCCTACAAACACATACATCTCCATTACTGACTGGTTAATACTGCTGATTATTGTTGAGTTGGCAGCATTAAAGATTGTACATCAGAGGGTTTCAAATGGCCTGTGCGCCAGATACCTGGGATATGCATTTAAGCTAATTATAACAGAACAGACCCAGACCTCAGACAGCATCATTGTAGGTCTAGTGTTCTCAAACCTACAGGACAGCTAGAATGAAACTCAAACTTTAGTGCTGGTTGAACTACTGACTCCATGTTATTAAGGCACTCTGTGAAACAAAGTGACAGGGACCTGCAGATACTGCAGTACTGGACTGCAAATTACTTAAAGGCTCAGGAAGCTGAATTCAATCTGTGGTTATATTCCCCAGAAGTGACAATTGTCTTCTTAATATTTATTTCAAGTTAAATCCAATTAAAACCATTAAATTGTAGTAAGCACCATTGGATTATTGTGATCTGTTCAGCAGATAAGGACAGGCTGGGCATGTGTCCTGCGCATAAACAGGTGAACGCAAGATCCCATGGCTGCACAGTCTAGCAAGAGCTATCGATCATCGAGTGTGTGGGATAATTTGATTGACACTTGGTGAAAATGTGAAACTGTGAAGCCATTGAGCTTATCAAAGTTGTGTCGAAAGCTGCATAAAATTGATAAACGTGATCGTGAAAGCAGCAGTTAACTGATAAAAGCGGTGGATATTGGAATTGCAGTGCATCAAATTGATTAAACCGCAAGTGTATAAATAGGTGATCAATATTTAATTGCATTTTATTTGATGAAATACTTAACATAATAACATTTTATTTGATGCAATATTTAATTTGGTAGAATTTCATTTGCTTCTAACTGAATGTTTTATAAAGGAGGAAACGTGTCCCTGTAAAGTGCACACCTGGGTGGGGGTGGGGCATCATCAAGCAAATGTGTACAAACTTCTGTTTCTGTTTCCTTTGAGATGCTCCTTTATTATTATTAGCTACAGTGACTTCCAAAGTTATGAGAGCTTGCCCCATAATAAATGTGATTAAGACTAGTGAAGGGTACGAACACATTGTACTTTTTTTTTTTTTACTTTGCCAGTGTCGCTCTAATTAATTATTGATTTCCGGTGAGATTGTTCCAAATTAGGAGCAGTACCGCACAACACCAGAGGAAGCAGAGAGAATGATCTAAATGATCTGATAAGGAGCTGACGCTATGCTTCATTACTTTGGCTAGTGCGCTGTCTTGAAAAAAGAGTCACCAAAATATGGATCATACTTAGATATCAGCTAAATGAGCTGTGATTCACAGACATCTGGCTTTTCGGGCAAACTGACAAGGTTCTCTACTGGGCCCTAGCCCCTTTTTAATATGGGAAAAGAGCTGAATCAGTTTACTTTCAAGCCTGCCTAACATTGCCTTAGAACAACAGTGCAATCTCAGTATAATGGATATGAGGCCTTCAGTTGACTGGCTTCCACTGAATAGCCCTAAAAGGGATAGTTCACTTTCTGGAGTTTTACTATGATATTATTTTGGTTTTAGTGTATGTTTTTGCTTGACACTGACAGTGTTAGTGTGCGATGAAGGGTATTTTAGATATTCATATAAGTTTGTGACACCTGCCATGTGATTAGCCAAAACCAAGTGGCTTTGCAATGTCTCACCATTGAAACCAGAAAGAAAAATTGTGTTCCAAGCAGCTTCCAGTGATATTTCCACTCCAGATCAAAACTTCCAGTGTTAGAGAATGACATGCGTATTGAGCATATTGAAATTTGTGTGGAAGTGTCTGAGAGATGTCCTGTTCCTTTTCTCTCTCACTTCAAACACACTGAATCTTGACATCATATTTTTGCTTGCTTGGCAGTTACCCTAATTCCTGGCTAATTCCGAAACTTACATTTTTGCACGACATTCATTTGCACAGATAGATAACTTCTGGAGCCCCATGGTCTGGAAACCCAGCCCCACCAATGTACATTGTACATAATTTCTTTAGTTGCTTGCAATTATGTGACATCCTTGATCTCAACTAAATTGACAATAAAAATTTCTAACAATTTACAGCCAAAAAGAAAACTTTTTTGCTGTCTGATGCATTTGTTGCTTCATTAACAACTCTCAATATGGATAGAATCAGATGTGTGCTATTTCTTTGACTTTCATAGCACTTTTTTCACAGCAGTTGTTTTTTATCACTGATGTCACAGTAAATTGAGAGAATGATATATTTTACTGATATTTAGTGACAAAAGGGGAGGGGAGGGTGTTTGTTGAAACTCCAAGACTTCACAGACATTCTGGCTGAGCATAAAAAATCTTTTTTGTGCCAAAAGTAAGTAATCGTAAAATTGTTTTCATGAGCTGAATGGTCAGAACAGCAGTCTTGTTTTATTTGATGCAGTATTTCTGGAAACAAATTTGAGCACATGGCCACAAACAATGATGGTACAAATGGGAAGCTCTTTACTAATGGTTAGGGAACTGGGCTGGTGACTCGATTCCCAGTTGGACCACTACTATTGTAACCTTGAGCAAGGCCGACTTGAGCAGGTCAATTTATATACATATCCAGTGGTATAAATTGATTGTATACAAGATGTAATCTGTGTAAGCTGCTCTGGACAAGACTGTAATTGCCAAAATAACGTTAAAAACCATGTAACTATACCTTGATTTAGAGGATTTGGCGCCCCCAGCAGTGATAGAAAAATCCATATCAGCTAACATTCATCCAATAAAGAGGTCATTAGACACTATGTCAAACTGTGATTTGCACCATTAAACTATACACGTATTGGATGTGTGCTATGTACACCCACGCAGCTGAAATCTACTTAACAAAATATGTCATTGAAGCAGTGTTCACACCGTAGATTGAAATCAAGCAGCCAAAAACCGGGTTGCGTTTCTGAAGCTCTCTTCCTCGTCTTGTTGCTCACTGGTGCCACTGCGATGGGCTCCAGTACAGGTGTTTCAGCCACCTGTTATAATGTGAGTCAGTGGCAACAATACGGTCAAAATACGAAGTCAATAACTTTTTCCACAAAAAAAGGTGTTTTTTTCTTCATCTAATGTCTCCCCATATTAAGTTATTGTGCTATTTGCACAAGCCAGTGATATTTTGTGGACGAATCAGGGACAGTTTGCTTCACTACTGAGTCACTGTATCTCACGCGCTTAGTGGACGACTGGACTTCAAGTCCCTACTGTGCAGTCTCTGGCTCCAATTTGTACAACATGGCAGCACCCACTAACTACACTTCCAGGGCTTCAAAACCCTTTTCACCAAGCCCATGAGTCAATGGGTGACATCACAGTGACTTTGTAGAAAAACATGGACAGTCTATGATTGCAACATATTGCAACAACAACAAAATTGATTTAAAGCCCAATAACCAGTTTTTGTTATATAAATTTGACTATTGCTCACCTCAGACAGACTGTGTTTAAACAGATCAAAAAGTGAAGGAAACAAAATTTATAAACAAAATCATGGCACACCCTGCCTAGCTCCAGTTGGGCACTCTTATGCTTTTGATAATGCAATTTATAACAAATGTATAGGCATAAAAGGCATACAATGTGCAGACATAGAATGTGCTCTGATCTGCTCTCATTGAATCAATGATGCTGCTTCTACCACAGAGATTTAGACCTTAGAGTGCAGTGAGGGGTGTCATTTTAACTGTTTGTCACCAATGGTGTTTAATACTCACAGAGTTGCTCTCTTGTCTGGAAATATTATGCATAAAGCCAAAACCTGTTTCATACTCAGCAGTGTCATATTGAAAAAAGTTAGCAGAGTACCTGCTGGAACTTTCCACACACATCCCACGATAGCTCTTTGAATGCTCAAACAGTAAACGACAGTACCGTGTTTTCACTCGTGCCCCATCATTGTGGGAACTTTACATTACATTACATTACAGGCGTTTGGCAGACACTCTTATCCAGAGCGACGTACACAAAGTGTATAACCAAAACCAGGAACTTAGATCTTAGGGTTGCTTGCTTAAAACATAGATTATTCTGTGCTCTATAAATCTTCTTCAGACACTTAATGTTTTGTCAGGATTCAGAGGGAGCTGCTGAGCTCATAAAGTTTCCATTTTAGATACAAGAGCTGACTGTCAAAAATTGGTGTGAATGAGTGCACAAGCTCAAAGGAAACCAATGAAGTATGCATCTTTGAGTGCATTAACTTAATTACTGTTATTCACAACTTCATTACCTGTTCTGGCAAGGGAAGTCAGAGTGCATGTGCAGAACAGATGTGAATTTGCATGCATTTGTGCAGTGAGCGTATACGAACATGGCCTCTGATAATGCAATGTTATTTTGGGAATCTGAAATGGAAACAGCTTGGGTCAGAGAGATTATAGTACCTACAGAGAATTTCTGCAAGCAAGGCTACCATATTAATCGTGTCTGATGGCTCACACATTCCTATTGAACAGATTTAATGTTGATCAGCCTTGACATCTGAGCCCAACATTGTAATCTACTGTATATGTTTGTATTATTTAGAAAGAAGCAAAAGCAAAATAAGTTATGTTGACCATATACCACAGACTAGTTTTACTATAAATGATCACTTCAATTGGAAGCTGCTACTTCAGAAACATTTGAGCTTCCGTAGAGTACACATTCTGGTTGAGGTAGAGGATGTGATCTCAGCATTCATTATCCAGAATGAGGGGCAACCAACAATTAAAAAAAAGAAAAAATCTAACCAAGGTTACCTTTAGTTATCCTTTCCTTTTTTCTTTCTTTCTCTGGATTTTTCTCTTTATTTCTTTTGGACAATGTTATATGTACAGCTGTGTAAAGGTAGGTTGTCTGTGTAGTTGTGCTAGTCTTTTGTTACAATGCGTCTTTGTTCCTGCTTTGTGATGCCACATTTTTTGTATTCCTGAGAGTGACACTGATGTTCTCCACTATTGCATGTTGCTCTGAATGAAAATGTCTGCACAGTAAAATGTGCAACGTTAATTCAAATCTAACAGAGTACATATAAGTCCAATTGGTTTATTTAACTCTGATCATTTTACTGTGTGCTAAATGATTGCAATTTAATGTAACAGAAGAGTGCATTCAACAAAATGGGTTAGAAAATAAATAATACCTGGTTAGATAAAGCACTTTCTTTGCCATGGAAAAATAACCGTTCAATATGCTATGCTTATTACAACTTATTTAATTTAACATTTTCATTTTATGATTACATTCGCAGAAAATCAGTATTCAATATGTAATATATTCATTGATTAAATTTCCATAAAATATTATTTTCCTACCTTGTTTGTCAATTACCTGTTGCATATTGTAAGTAGTTAGTGCCATATACTCTGTCATGCTATCTTAGTTTCCATATGTCCTTTTCTAAGACATGAAACATAATCTCCTATGCATTCAGACTGTACCTGGCCCAGAACTGTAGTTAGACTTGCAGAACCCTTTAAAAGCACTCGGTTTGGGAACAGTGTGCACTGCTTGATACAATAATAGCAATCCATCTCAACATAGTTGTCATTTCAGGAGCTCTGTGACTTTGCAAGCACTAGCCATTTATGACATCCAGTTAATGTCATTTTTGGGTGGCCCTTTTGTGGGAAATTCCAGTCTATAATCCTATGTGCAAGCAAGAAGAATAAGCAATAAAGAAAATGAATGAAGCTGAGCTACTTGGTGGGAGATGGTTCTTGTACCAACACAAATCTGTTTTCATCAAAGTGATACCCCAAAAGGAACATTAAACATGCCTTTGTTGCGTAACCCCATTATGCACTGTTCTTACTGCGCTATCATGCTCATTGTACATTCACCGTTGCTTTTGCTATCTTGCTACTGATATAGCAGTCACATAACTTTCTATGTTCCCCCCACAGAGGGTGAAAGTCATCCTTGGTTGCTGTAATATTTTTATCCCAGCATTTTCAAGATTTACAGTTTCTGGAGCCTGGACACATTTAACATCTCTTCTCTCTGTTGCTATTGTATTGATAAACCCAATGCATCTGTAAGCTGGAATGCTTGCATCCCATATATGCTTGCACTATAAGCCAGGTGTGGATAATATAATACACAGTATATACTACAGAGAGCGGGAGAGAAAATGTTTTTGTATAGTTTAATGCAAATCAAATCTAAATTTAACTCTAGGAGCTTGAAAAGGCATAATTGCATGTTACTTCTGGGTTCAAAGTATGTTCAGCTGACAGATCAGTCAAAAACTAAAAGGTTTGAGGATCTGCATTTGCTTGTATTAATCATCATTTCTATTGTATGTCTCAGGCATACCTTTGTGAAAATACTTCCATAAAAGCTTTCTGGAAAGTACTACTCCCAATATACAGAATTAATTTATTTGTACACACTGGTGTATCCTGAGATGTTGAACAAGAGTTATTTTGTGATAACGGATTTGCTAAATATCCCACAAACAATTTTGAGTCAACATCGTGACTGTGCTAAAACAGAATGTGTCTGCTTTATCACACCAGTCGTATAGTGAATTAACAGTTTGTAGATGACAGAAGCATTACAGATTGAGCTATGCTGGGTCCAAACCCTGCTGAGTAGATATTCAAACTGTATATTTTTTAAGACAGTGGCTAAAATATTGAAATTGAAGATTGATTGTGATTGATTAAATAAATGTATGCATACACGATTCTACTATGACTATGCATATTTAAATAGGCGTGTATCATTTATGGACTGACCTTGACCTTTTCCATTCTGCTGAAACTCCTAGGACTTCCATATGATTTATGTGTGTCTTGAGCAGTGGTTTCTTTAATTCAAAATTTATAATCATTGATTTTCTCGATCTTGGTTTGCCAAGGTTGCTTGGCAATATATCTTGTCTGAAAACGTTGAAGGCCATGTTGCAGTCATTAAGCATGATTATATTGGTCAAATTAAAGAGAAGGTCAAAGTACTATAAATTATTATGCTATTGTTAGAAAAACACAGTGGATAAAAACAAGCACAGCATGTGTATTTAACCTGACTTGTGTTAACTGTTTGTGGACTTCTTTTCAAGCTACTAAAATAGCATATGCCTGTTGTCACTATATGCCTAAGCTCATTTTAATGGCCTAAGCAGAGTCGCCCTGTGAATTTGTATTACCTCAATAGTAGCTGTCAAACATTGTTGCGGAGATGCAATTACAACGGCAATTACAATGTTTAAGCCCAGAAGTAGTGTTATTTTGTACCACAGTTCTACACAGAATGCATTCAGCTTTTTAATATACTGTAGTTTCTAGCTGTTTTCCTGGAGATGCACCATACCGGGTGATTAGAATATTCATTTTGATTAGCTGGGTTGCTGGGTAATTCGCAAAGTTTACAGTAAGTTGGATATAAGAAAGACACCGATGTATTAGAACAACTAGAACACTATTTAGTATTTATTTGCATGTCACCAGTAACTGAGCGTTTACCTTATCAAAGCACCAAATGGAATAATCTTTGACTGTGTAATTTCAGAATAATTATATACGTATGTAGAACCATATCATAATGTTGTCAGTACTACTTGATCAAAGTGACTCAAAACTCCTTCACGGCACTTAACCCAGCTCTACCTAATATTGTATTCTTGGAACATAGTACTGGGTTTAAATACTGTAGCAATCAAATGTGTTTCGTTGACTTCAGACAACTAAATATATTTTCATTTTTAAATGCCATCCCACTAACTAAGGGCTATTGTGTACTTTGAGAACTAGCTATCTCACTATTGTAATGTATCTTTTAAAGTTTATGAAATATAATTCTTAACAAAACATACTTCAGCTTTCAGTGATGCAGACAAGTATTTGCCAGTTACAGTTTTGGAAAAAGTGCAGCAATCAATAAAATGTGGATTTTGTATTGATGCATCTGTTCAGTCAATAAGGTAAAAACCAACCTTAACTGATGGGCCAGTTGCAGTACATTAAAGGAGAAATTTATTGTTGGTTTATAAAGAAATATAAGCAGGAAATTCAATTATATTATTTATTTAGTCTGAAGTAAATATGTGCTCTAGCCACAGTATACTGTATGATTTATCATACCTCCAACTGTGGAATATTTCATGTGAAACTTTCTACAGTGAAATAAATAAATAAATAATGATCGGACTTCTGTGCAGTAAATGAATTAAACATATAATTTATTCTACATTTATGGTACGAATCATCATGCTGCAGGAAAAGCAGATATAGTTCAGGAAGCACTCATTTTTCAGAAACCTGAAAATGGACATGGCAATTTTAAGGAAGACCAGCAATTGAAACAAACATTGCTCAGATGGGAATCTCTATAATGTATTGCCTTCTACTGACAGAATTAGACGTGAAAATGAAAGCTATTCAAAACATCGTTTCTTCCCTTTATTGCTCTGACAGCCAGTGGATTTAGCTTTAAAGGGAATCTAAAGCTTTTGACAGTTCATTCCTTTTCACTTAACTTCTCCCTTATAGAAGTGCTGTAATGGAAAAATCCTCCATGCTGCCAGTGCAGGCATTTCTATGCTAATTCATTTTATAATTAATGCATTGTTAAAAATTATTTTGTGTCAGGCAATATGTGTTAACGTGTCAAGATATGTATAGCGCAGTATCAAGAGAACCTCCACCATATTGTGTGCATGGCTGCCATACACTTTTCAGAATAAGTATTGGGCTTTTCGGAGAAAATGTGTCTTCTGTGTGTGATAAAGGAAGCTTTTTTAAAATGCAACCAATATTCTAGTTGTAGTAAGATTAATGTTTCTATGTTACCACATTTACCATTACCTTGAACAGCAATGCTGTTAGTACTTACACAAACATTTAGGTTTATTTTGATTTATTAATTTGCACAAAAGAAATGGTTAAAAAAAAAAAAAAATCCTGAAAAAGCTTTGCTAGATAAATAGCATGGTAATAACAACTAGCCTAATATGCCGGTTGGGTGAAAGAAATCCCACAGGGATAAGGCATAACATTTCTTTGATTAAAATAAGTCTAACAGATCAACCGATGGCAGGCACAATTAGCCACCTTTCCATACTAGACCTCACAAGATACCCCCAAAAGAGATTCAATTTGCGTCTTTCATTCAAAAATACACAAATAAAAATTTCACATGCACACAAGTAGATTTCTGTATGCCTCTCGTGTAAGACACATTTCTTTTGTAAAATAAATCATATCTGTTGGTCTCTTATCTTTCATGCTGTGGTACATCCCCAGTATCAGAGTAATCACAGCCCTGTCCTAAAGACATGGAGCATTGCCAAGCCTTGCATCACCTATCATCCTGGCACAGTGCAGTAACACCTATTTCACATTTAATAAATCCATTAATTGTAATCAAATAAGAATAATAATAAGAATAGTGAAGGGCTCTCAGGTGGCCCATCTAACAAGAACCCCAGATCTCAGTGCAGTATTGCGCTGTCTGTCCCAAATCATGTTTCTGGAACATGCCGGGGCGGTGCTGACTACAGTGTGACTGACAGTGGGACGAAGCTTGCGCGTCACTGGCTGGGATGGTTTGAGTCGGCCCAGTACACGTTTCTTCAGGGCCGGCCCGTGGCATAAACGGTCCATGCGGTTGTTTAGGGTCACAACCGCTGGGGGGGGGGGCGGGCACACAACCACGAGGGGGGGCCACACGATCCAATGTTTATCTCAGCTAAATAACGTTATTTTTGCAATTGCGTTATTCGTCCCCTATTGCGGAACTAGCGGTATAAATAGTAAATGTAACGGCAACAGAACATTTCATAACAATGTAATGTAAGAGGGATTTTACCAAGCGAACCCTGCCCCCCTCCCCCCAGATTTGCTTATGACCACCAAAATCCTAGGGCCGGACCTGCATTTCTTTATAGTGCCTTTGGTCAATCTAGTGCTGGCTCTCGGCTTGCATTAGCCACATGTGCTTTGCAGCCCTCTGGTGCTATGACTGTGTGCAGCAGCTGATGGACTATGGAGTGACTAGCTGCAGCAGTACATGACATGACAGATAGCAGTAGCAGTTGCTAGCTGCATGCATTTCGGTGGCTAGGGAATGCCTTCCCCAAGTGTTTATTGATGGGACTGACATTTAACATATATTTCTTAAGTGTGTCACTAATAACAGGTACTTTCTGTAGTGATGCAGTGTTATTCAATGTACTTTATTTAAAAAATAAATAAAAAATTAAATCACAGTCCCCTCTCTTAAAGACAAAAGGGATATATATATATTATGCTTCATTGAGCAGACATTCAATATTAAATCTGTCTAAAATGAATTTAAAGAATATCTGGCTAACCGGTTTGGATTGATGCATGCATTCTAAAACAAACCTTTGTATTTATGTCAGTCATCACCACGCTCAAATTGGTATTCACTTGGTAACATTTACTTTCATCCATCATTAAAACAAAGACCATTGTTGTCTGAATGACAGCAGTTTTTGTTATGTATTTCCCTGTTTGTGTTTGTAGGGTTTATTCATTTAAATTCAACTTCAAATAAAAGAATGCTTATGCAAGTTGAACGTCATCTATCATGGAATAAAGACAAAGAACTTGATTTATTGCACTGCTACAGACATTACCCATGATAAAGAATTATTTAAAATATGAAATTATGAGTAGCAGCCTGATGACAGACATTCTTGAAATGTTCTGGACATTGTTTTTTTTTGTTGGTGAAATACACTTTATCATATCTCAGTCTGACAGTCTAATGAAGGGGTGTCTGTAGATGAGTGAATGTCCAATTTTAGAACTGTCTACAGTCCACAAACATCTCCTGTGTGGGAGCTCGAATTTATAGTGCCTGACTTCAAATCTCCCTGAGACTGAACTTGTGCTTGGAAATGATTGAAAAGTTAAATTATTGCTGAATCTCTTAGATATTATTATTTATTTTTTTATGTTTGACTTTTAAAACTTTACATCATCAAATTCTCTTTAAAAGACAAGAGTGGTTTTGATTAAGGGTGCTATCAAAGATTGCATCTTGTTATCTACAAACTTCAGATTTTTTCTGAAGTTGTTGCAACAGGCAGTGCTTTCCTCAATCTGCATTCATTCTGTGTCAGTTCAATAGGTAGAACATATTATGCAAAGGGGAATAGCAGCTTTTCTGGTAGTGTAGTTTTTTGTAGGTACCGGTTGCAATTTCCTGCAACTCATCCCCTTAGAAGATACGGTTGATGGCAGCCATTAATGGTATCGAGTGATCCCCCCTTCTTAAAGCATATCTTTATTTTAGGAGGAGTGTTTTTAAAGATTATAATCACTCTCTGCAGAAGACGAGGAGTCTCTCAGTTATTTGATGAGCATCGCGCTGACATTGTCCATATGTCATAGCCTTCTCAATCATCAGATCCTAATATGATAATATGATATTCTGTAATAATACCTGAGGCAGCATTTTCGACTTCCATCAAGTAAACATGAAGTGACTTCCATGTGGGAGAATGATGTATTTGCTCCTGCAGAACTCTAGATGCTCGCAAACCTGCTATGGTGTATACACATGTACGCACTGGCCAGACATGGCTGCCCAACACCCTTATAGGTAACTTTACATTGGTGGTTCCATTTTTGATATACTACCTAATCACAGTAAATTCCATACAACTTGACCAACACGTGTTGAAATGGACATTGTCTTTTGGTCTTGAAAGGTATATGTATATGGTTTGAGCATAATGTAACTTGGCCTGACTATTTGATAATGGTGCATACATACATTGGTTCTCCAATGACTGGCACCATACAGTGAAAAATGCAATGCTGTCTTTCTCAAGTGTTTCTGAACTATTTGCCAAACTGCGTTTTTTTATTATTTTTTTTTCATGAAAAATAATCTAAGACCTGGATTCAGTTGTGAGTCAAAGTTTATGACAAATGTTGATTGAATCTGGAGCCCAAATATTGACTTAATATTTCCTGTAATTGTATTAGGCCTTCATAAAGCATTAATACCAGCATAGGAATTTGAAACAATTGTACTACAGCTGACTGAGGAGTCTAATTCAGGCTATATGAACCATGTGTATGAAGGAACAATGCATCCTGTGTTATTGCATCCATTTTAGAATATAATTTCTCATAGTCACAGTATTTCAATGGTTATATAAAGCTGCGTTTTATGCCTTGCGAAAGCCCTTGACAGAGTGTCATGAGATAAATTAATAAATAGACAGCTCAATGTGAAAATATGCATGATCTTAAACTCCTAGTACTTTGACTTTAATAGTCTTGTTTCAAGGTTCAGTTAAGAAACAAGCCCTCAGGTAATAATGCAAGGTAATGTCTAGGCTGGAAGCGTTACATTTCTCCAGAGTACAGTACTGTTCTTGAAACATTTTGTAAGAGCGTGACAAGCCGTATCCCGAAAGATTTAACCAAACACATCTTTCTGATTGATGTGAGAGGCAGCAGAAGGAGGAAGCTAAATTGTCTTCCAAATAGACCACTCCCCCTGAGAAATAAAACAACTGTTGCCTAGATGCATGGCTGGAGATCTCACATTGTTTCACTCTGTCATTGTAATGAGTGCGGCGAAACTCCAGAGAGACCACAGAGGGGAGATCAGCAGAATAAGAGCAGTTTATTGGCCTCATAACAATTGCAGATTTTTCTAGACACTCTTCTGGCAATGTCCTGGCACTGTTTCACACATTCAAATGGAACTGCTGCTGCTGCTGCTGCTGTACATCACGGCTGGCACACTTTTATAACCCTCTGCTCTTTTTGCAAAGGTCCCAATCTCTAATTAAGAACATTACATAGATTTCTTGATGAATTAAATGCTATTTAATATGATGAAATGGCCAATGGCCAGAATAAGCACATACTGTATATAAATACTTTGTAAATACATAACATCTGAATAAAGCTTCCCACATCTCGCCAGGCTCAGGAAATCCATGACGGTCCTTTTTAAAGAATAGTATTCAAAAAGGTTGAATGTGTGAGAAACCGCTACTAAGGGGAATCACTTTTTTATATTTTATAGCACATTTCACTACCCATTACAAAATAATTGATTTTATTGTGTTCTTTTATGATATATTCTGAAGAGTTAATAGGTTCACTGTTCACAGCAAATAACATTTGGTATCTTCACTGAATCCACACTGTCCTTAATATCCTCCTTTCTTGGTTGATCGTCCTATGAAACAGTTTACTAAAATAGATATAGGTGCATTTTTATGCAAGATATGTAATGTAGATAAGTGTAGATAAAAGCATGAATGCACAAAGATGATCATACATATTGTGTTTGTGATTGAGCAGTAGCAAACACAATGTGATTAAAACAAAATAAATTAAAGACCCTGCCAATATGGTTCTGCAAAGACTTTACAGCTGTTTAATAGCTCCATGTCCTAATTTAAATTTATGAACGTAACGGTGAATAACAATGCATTTCTCTGGTGCTTATTATTCCCATGAAACCTAGGTTGTTGGCTGAAGTGATTATTTATTTTACGTATTAAAAAGTCTTAAACTGTGGAATAAACTAAGTTGGCAAGCCTGATTTATAAACTGTTTATGCTATTTTATATTATAGTATGGGACTAATAAATCATGCCAGTGAGAGAAAATAAAAATTATATTAAAAACTAAAATTTTAAATAATATAAGTAGGTCTTGTAGGTCTACTGTTTATTTATTTATTTATTTATTGTAAGAGCTACCATGTATACTATTGTGCAAGGATCAGCAGCGGGATGATGCTGTAATAGTTTTTGGAAGGTGCTAGAAGGCCTAGAGTCTTCTGCAGTTTAGTTTCATAAAGATGTTATTCTCTCAGTATTTGCTTTCAGTTCATCCTCTGTCACCACCTGCTGGGTGACGGAGCCCCCATGGAGCTTATGCAAATCCCCTGATGCAGACGGGGGCCATATTTCAAAACAAAGAAAACAACAAAACACACACATGAATGACTAAAAGAGAGTGTGCGCACATTTTGAAAACTGATAATAAGGCCCTGTCATGGCAATGTGTCCAGGTGCAAATGTATACGCTGTTATGACACCCTCCCATATCCACAAATACACACACGCCAATCACAGGTGAGGGGAAAGCTGCCAGTAAAATCCACCAGCAGGAACTTGCCTGTAAGAGGTCGGGAATGAAGTGTTTCATGAGCCAGGGTAATTCTTTGTTTACCACTAAAAAGGTGGGTCTGTAAGCGAAGGAAAACACCAGGGGGAAGGATCAGACTGCTTCTCTCCATGTCAGAAGTGCACGGTGCCTGCAGCAGCACAGCGCTGGGCTGCTAACTCCAAAGGGAGGCACGATTTAGTCAACGATAAAGAAATATCATTCCTTATCGGCATTCACGGGCAAAGGCAATGAGCTCACATTACAAGCGGTTTCCACTCTAGAAGATCCAAGAATGTAAAGTTCAATAAATCTTTGATGCAGATTTCATCAGAAATATTTATGTTTTTTTTTTTTAAATGAAAAATTATAATCAGTTATTTGTTTTCCCTTTTTTTCCTCGATGTACAGCTCAAGCAATCTTCAAGAAAAAAAGGAAAAAATACATCGTAATTTGTTTGACATAACTAAAGATAAGATAGCAGAAATGTGTTGCAGTGATAATATTTTCAAAAATGTTATTCATTTAATTTCTACTGAATGTCCCTTGTAGTGCTGGTTTCAGCAGAGTATAATATATGGTTTGTGACATTAAGACCAGAGACTCATCCCCCAAACAAGGGATAAAATGAATTGTTGGGTGTTAGCAGATTAAAAATAGTCAAATATTCAAAGGCAGCTAGTTCTGACAAAATGGATGTACCAACTTTTCTGGATTTACAGGCAATTAATTTTAGAGCATGTAAAACCTGTTGGCAATTATGTTTGTGCGTGTGTGTGCGTCAATTAAATTTAACAGGTTTCATCACTTTAATCGAATGTTATAAGCCACTATTTAGTAAAACTGATGACAGCACTAGTGTTGTATCTCTGCTTCTGTGTGGGAGGACATGGAGGCAGCAGCACAGCCACAATGTGAGGGCACCTGGTTATTTTGGGTTGAAGTGGCAAATGCACACTCGCTGTGGTGAGATCAGTATCATTATCAGAGCCTCATCCCACTGCAGAAAACCACTGTGTATACCTTATATTGAGTTTGGCCCCAGCAGAGTTGAACATAATGTTCTACTCCTAAATTAGACAAGAAAGTGACACAGCAGGCTAAATTCAGTGAGCACTTGTCCTTGATCAAATTACTCACAGAATAACAGCAGTTAAGTATGTAATAGTTTTATTGTAAACCTATACACTTGTCAATATTTATTTTGCGATTGCTGAACTTCCCAAACTGTGACTGTAAAGGAAACCATTAACATTTATAGTTAATCATTAGTCAATGTTAAGGTAATTTTTTTGATTGAATACTGGCCAGTGTATGAACTCCCTTGTGATGAATGCTATCTGAAAAATCCTATCGTCACTGAATGTAACAATAGAAGTAAAAATAAAGGGGACACCATGAATTTTCCAGAAAACAGTGTTGCATCTCACCTGGAAGAGGATGTCATCATATGGTCAGAGCAAACTAGCCATTCAGCAGCAATCAGTCTTTTCACACTGTGTTAGTTACCAGCTCAAGAACTTTCAGCTGTTTGTTACAGGAAGATCCCTTGATTCCACTGTTCCTTTAATTCCACTGGTACCTTTTCCTCCCAGGGGAATATCCTTGGTTGAAGGATTGAATATCTGAAGCATCCTCAGAAATGTGAGGACATTTATGAAATGTGATGCAAGTATGTAGATGTTTGTGAGGATACATATAAACAAACAGAACATTTTTAATTTGAGCAATATTAAATTGCCATTTGTCTGTCTTACATTTAACTTTGATTCATAGTTAAATACAAATGTTATCTCTGGTACAATCTGCTGAATGTTTGCTATTTGTTTCATGTCTTGTTAAGAAAATCTAAAAGCATACCTCCAGAATTTAAATAATATTTTGGCAGTATTCTAAAAACTTGTATAGTGAATCAGTATCATCCATCAATAGTGGAAACATTTAGCTTTGGTGGAACTGGAACTCACATGAGTAAGCAATTCAAAATCACACTTAAAAAAAACAAAAAACAAAACAAAAAAAAAAAAAAACAGATTCCATTCAACGCTTTGAAAACAAAATTCTTTTTGACTATAAAAAGCTTATGTAAAATCACCATTGTTCAAACAAATTTACCTCTGTGTATTCCCACAAACAGCTTGAATTCTCCTCACATTTTTTTTTGTAAAATCGGTTTATGTTTGCATGGCCACCCGTCACTCTGAGTTTTTCACTCTTATCAGAACACCAACTGAAAACTGTGGTTTCAGAGTTCTTTGCATACATGATAAAACCTTTCTTTACCATACGACAATGATGAATGAATTCCTTTCAGACATGATGGATTGTTCATGATCCTGGAACTAGAGGTGGTAAAAGTTGGTTTAATGCGCACTCACAGGACTCTCTTGTCCAGGATTCACATATGCATCCGAAACATTTCCATTAGTAATGAAACATTAAATTAGAGTCACAATGCAAAGGTCTAATGCAAAGAATGCATCCAGGGTGCCAGAGTCCAATGAGTCACCACAGAGCGAAATGTAATGATACAGCCTGAAAGGCTCAAAATTAGGACTCAAAACACTTATAAAACATGTTTGTGTGGTGAAAATGTTTTTATTTGCTGTAAATTGTAATCGCTATTAAATCATTATTAGATATTCTTCTTTCTGCCAGCCCATGGTTAGCATTTTTGGCAGCTGGGTTATCAGTCTATTGTTAGCTAATTATCCTAGCTAGTACTTTTTTCCAATAAACTCTTGCTATGTCTGAGCAAGTGTGAGTGTCTGAATACAGAAATAAATGCTCCCATTTAGGACTTAAAGTCTGGTGTTGTGAGTTTATTTGGTAGAATGTTTTGTGGAAAGAAAGTGCAAAGAACAAGGTTGAACCCAAATGCTCATTGTTCTGTCATTCATAAATAGACGTTTTAATCACACTGGTGTAACCGTACGCTTCACAGAGCACCCTAGCACTTTAACACCGATGTGAACATATGCGCCAAAGGGTTAATGAAAGTTATGTTCACAGTACATAAAGAATGTAGGCAGCACAATACTTTGATTAGTAGATTTAAAGAAATAACTTTTTAAAAATAGAATTAACATTTAAAAGTATTGTGGATGAATTAAATAACGGTAACGCTTAATTTCAGTTGTCAAAGCAAATGGCAGCACGATAAGAGTATGATGGAATTCTCTCACCCACTCTCTTGAGCCATGTTTCTGCTCTGTTGTCTGTACATGTTCTCTTAAAATTAAGACAAGAAGTTAGATTATAACAGTGCAGAAACATGACTCTTACAGAAATAACTCTTGCGGTGCTGTCATTTGCTTTAACTAATGAAGTCAAGCATTATCTTTTGTCAATTCAATGTTGTCTCTTATTCCTCATTCATCCAGAAATTTAGCCTGAAGACTCTCCTTACTACAAAGCATGTATCCCTATTGCTCACCAAATAAGTGACAAGACACCTCAGACGTCATATGCCTTTCTACAAAGGACACAACACCTGCTAACAAAGATAGCCTCTCCGAAAAACTGTTGTAATTAACCCTGCATTGAGAAAAGAGGGTGGGGGCAGGATTGAGCTTCATCTCTGAGTTCAGCTCTCCTTGAAGTCTCAGTTCCCCCCGTGGAGCTTTAAAAGAATCCATCAGGTTTGTCTGCCCATCACTACCTGAGGCTGTAATTTGCTTGGACAAGTGAACTGTACAGCATCTGCCTCATAAATCCCTCCGCAGTGGGTGCAGTTGAATCTTCTCTCAGATTGGCTCTATAATGGTTGGCCACACTGTGGGGGCTGATAAATAGCTGGGAAAATGTGCCCCACGGTCTGCCGCCGAACAGCACAGCCTCAGAAGCGACATCTGTCACAACATCCCACTTCTCTTCCGCCCAATGATCTGAAGCGGGGCCCGTTATAATTCTCTGCCGTGGCAATGACATCACCGTGGCCCAACTGTGGGGAGGGAGGAATCGATCCCACTGTTCCTGCCTTCGTCGGAAACGCTGCCGCTGCTGTGTCGCAGCGTGGCGTTCCGCTTCTGCATCTGGCGCCTCGCCAGTTCTGAGTCTCGCCTCGTTTGTCCCTGACATTGTTTTGAGAAACAAATCATCACTGGCCAAATGTAATTGTTTGAACTATTAAATAGTTGAATCGTGTGTTTTATGTATCGTGAGTCATCTATGCAAGGTGCGTTTCTCTCCTTAACACGCGTGCATTTAAGGGAGGGTTGTGCAAATGACGGGCAGAAAAGTGTGGCTGATTATGTATTCCTTTGAATTTACGGAAGTTCATGCAATCCCTGTGTTGCCAGGGATCTGAAGAAGATGCAAGCCAAAACTGGCAACCTAGGGAGAGTGAGCCAGTGAGGGGCAGCCAGTGATATGCAGAGAAAATGACCAGTGTGACTTTGCAGCTCTGCGTGAGATGGAGCAGTTTGGATTGCACTGCCAGGGAGGCTGGCCAGGATATGGTTGTAATATAACTCCAAACAGGATAGCAGTAATTGAGAGGGTTAGGCAGTGGGTAACAGGCAGTAACTGAGCCAGTTGAGCAGTGCACAGTAGGATTTAAGGTGTCTTTCATTTTTATAAACAACTTGTATGCCCATTTTATTTTTACCTGAAATCACTATTCATAATTCAACTCTTCATGCCCCAGCCTGAAATTCATAAAATGGAATAAAATAATATGATTGGCATATTATTGGTTTGCTGGATTCAAAGCATGGTTATTATGGATGCAGTACCACCAGAGGACATGACCAGTTTGCACATCTTTTTCTTTTCTTTTTTCTTTTTGGTTATCAGTAAAATAGAAATATTTTGTCCAGTCTTCAGGATCAATCTACAGGTCCTTAATGTTTCTCAAAGTTTCAGTGAAACAACTAAAACCCATACGCAAAATACTTAAGAATACTTAATTAAGAAATTAGTTTTCCTGAAAGACTGTATGCCAGTCTCCACAACTGCTTGGTGCATCAATATGGCCTTCGAATAGATTCCCAAACAGCCTGTATGGCTACAATCAGAGCATAATAATCCTGAAGCAAAATTTGACTTGGGTTTATCAAAAAGATTCAGTAAAGCATGCCTCTTCCAGGGTCCATTTGAAGAGGTACTTAATAACCATGTGAAATGATATGTGACTGCAGCTTCCCAAACCTTACACTGAACAGTGCTTATCAGAAGTAGGCTTGCCTGTCATACAGATGCAGTTCCAACGAACAACAATAATCATGTCCCGAATTTAGGCCATGAGCCACTGCTGGTTGCAGTGTTTTGGAGTGAAGAAAATACACCAAAGTGATTCTGTACCGTGAATACTCTGTCTGGCATGTTTAGTTTAGTTTAGTTTATTTGACACAATTAAAACACGTTTCAAACGACTTGCATGTGAAGAAAATGTCAAGGATAACAAAAAAGTCCTGGACTTATTTCCATTGTGGTCCTTGATGTTCCATCAGCCATAGCAAGATAATATCAGGCTTCCAAAGAACAAAGCGACATACAAAGATTCTTGTTCTTGAAGCCTTGATGTTGTATTTTGCAGTGCCACAGTCAAGCATCTAATTCTCAACATAAGCATTAAGAATTTATTGGACACTCTAATCCAGAGATATACACATGAAATTTACAACAACCCATTTATACAGCAGAGTATTTTACTGAACATTTGAGATTAAGGACGTTGCTAAAGGTGTAATGGCATGCAGCATCCCCCCGGGAATCAAATCCACAACCTTTCAGAACAAGCCCAGTTTATTTACCATCAAGCTACGCTGCCACCCCAGTGACACCTGTTACTGGGAGTCTGAAAACGCAACATGTAATGAGCCATTACATTGCTCAAGGAGGCAGGGTTTCGGGTGGCCTAGAGGCCAGTCTCACTTGTATATGTCCACAGACTAATCAAATGCACATGAACTACTCCCTACGTCTATGTCTGTATTTTTTCTGCACATAGAATATTATTTTCTGCAATGAGTTCTCTCACTTTTACAATGACATAGCCGTGAGATGGGAAGGACACACATTCAAATTCCCACCATAGCAGGATGAAAGATCCCAGAATGCACCTGACGTGATTCATGTTTGGCTCAGTTCCAGTCACTGAAATCATGATGGAGCTTCTCTGCATGCAACGGGTTTGCCAGCCTGGAAGACAATTACTCAAGAGCTGGCTCTGCTTGAAGGTCAAATGATTCCACAAATGAGGGTAAAGATTTTATAAGAAGTGGTACAATACCAAGTTTTATTTTAGCTCAAATAATACATACCATTTTATGTTAATCATTACGGGGATTTTTAGATGACTACTGTGTGTCTGTGTGTGTGTTGTGTGTTGTGCGTGTGTGTGTGCGGGTGCATGCTGTGTCTGTGGGGGTCTGTGTGTGTGTTGTGCGTACATGTGTGTGTGTGCGCGTGCATGTGCAAATGTGCATGTGTGTAGATGGGCGATTTGTGTGTATACATGTGTTTGTGAAAGCCTTATTAGATAAGTCAGTAAAGATGAACTATTTTACTGGTTTAGTCAAGCCCCATGTGATAATTCAAATGTATTTATTTGTGTTTGTTCATATTTATTTTGAGAATGGAGATTCAAATGAAGAAAATTGAGAATTACAGTATGTGAACTGCAGGTCGTCAGGAATAATATGATATGTTTAAGTTCTGAGGTATGGATTAACAACCCAGAGTAATTATTCTCTTTAGATTTTCCTCACACATGGGTCTATTCAGTCTAACCCATAAGACTGCAGAATATCACTAACACATGTAAACACAAACTGCAAAGTGTACAGCTACTGTAAGTCTAGAATGATTATATAGTGCTGGGTGTGAATATTACTAAAAATTACATTTTAAAGGTTCTACTTAAATTGTGGTTTTGGTGATAAAGTTTGTCCTTCTTGGGTATTCATTTGCACAGAACTTGTACAGAAGATTCAGTGTAACAACCCTTCTGTCTTTTTTTCCTACCTGCCACTCTGTGACACTGCTCTGCTCTGTTTAACCAAGTGAACACATGTTTATATAAGCACTTACGGTAATTGTAACAGTAGTTGTAATAGAAACAGTGCCTACGTTGCAAAGGTATATCACATTTCACCATCATAATACCAGCTCTAGATATCCAAGCACACTAGCTAGCCACTGTGTAGTACTAGATGCAATGTGACAATTTCTTTACTCTTGGGCATAAGCCTCTGCAAATATCTATTCATCCTAGAAGTACTAGAAGTCACTAGAAGTACTCTTTCATTAAGACCTTATAGCCTTAATCTTTCCTAGTTTCCTAATTAATTCCATATGTGCACAGTACATTACTAAACTCTGATTATCATCTGTAATCTTATGAATTTCACATTATAGGCTATGGAAAATGAAGATATGCTAACTCACAATTTGACAGCACAAGCCACTCTTTACTTGAATTGTTTTACTTGCTTTTTTCCTTGCACTGCCTCTCAGCCATGACTGCTACAATCAAAGAAGCACAACAGTTTACAGTGCAGTTCTGTACATGAAAGATAAAGAAGAAGGCATGACAAGGATCTTGCATGCTTAACAGAAAAAAAATAATACATTTCCCACAGACATAAACAGTTTGCTCTTGTAATTATTTAAATATTGGTGGTGGGTGAGGTGAGTTCCCCTTCATCACTGTAAAGCACTTTGAGCGTTCGGAAGTTCGGAAAAGTGCTATATGAATGAATGAATGAATGAATTATTTGAATATGTTATGTATAAGACAGCTGCTATGTAATTACATGGTTAAGGTAACATAAACCATAATGTTAGCTAACCTCCATGTTAGTTTGTGTGTAATAACTTATACATTATTTACAAGTATTACATAGTAGTTAAATATATTGTATTTATTCCATTAATTGCTCATACATTTACCACAGCTAAATTGTTAAACGCTGATTCATTATTCATTTATTTATAAATTTATAAAGTGGACACCAAGTGAAAACAAATGCAGAAACATACAAAGGTTACCTGTGCAAAAAACATTCCCCATGATTCTGCAGGCATTTTTCCATCTATGATGGTTCTCCACTGCTTTCATTGGCTATTTATTTTTTGTTCATGTGGTGAATGAAGCAAAAAAAAAAAAAAAAAATGTAAAAAATGCAAATGTTTAATTCTGTTTTTGTATGTCTGTAAGTTTGAATTTTATTATAAGGAGAAAATTAAATTAAATGGTAGAACATTTTGTGACTGTGACACACACAGGCTACGAGTGTTTCGGGAAGATGTTGTGATCCTCATGACACGGTACATCAATGAGTGGAAAGAGATTGATTGCTCAGCACGATTCGCACCAGTAATGTTCAAGTGAATTGCTTCCTAGTAATCTCTGATGATTGACTTGCCAATTTTCAGTGGTTAGCCCAGTGTGCATGATAAACTGGGTGTGGATGTTATTGAGAGCTCTGAAACACTGATGTACAGAATGATAAATGCTAGAGCCATATGAATCTCCTGCCCTCAGTATTCAATGTGCTACATCAAATCTTAATGGGGAAAAAAGGGCCAAATGGCACAAATGGTTTGAAAGGGGACTCGTAACATAAACCTGCTGCCAAGCATCAAATTGTTTTGTTCATGCAATGCTTTACCTTGCTGTGTGGTCTGTCCACAGTTAAGATATTTATATACTTATTTATAATCATAAATGTAAATTAAGCAAGCGTATGCAATTAAACTGTGCATTGTACCAAAGTTGTGTAGTACAGGGTTTCTGGACAAAATAAATACAAAACAAACATACAAATAAATGAAAAACATTTTTGTAAATTGCTATTTGAAAAAGATGGTAAATGGACTGCATTTATAAGGCGCTTTCATCCAAAGCGCTTTACAATTGATGCCTCTTATTCACCCATTCACACACACACACCAACATTGAAAGGCTGCCATGCAAGGTACTAATCAGCTCGTTGGGAGCAATTAGGGGTTAGGTGTCTTGTTCAGGGACACTTCGACACGCCCAAGGCGGGGGATCAAACTGGCAACCCTCCGACTGCCAGACAACCGCTCTAACCTCCTAAGCTACGTCGCCCCACAAAAAAGAAGAAAAAAACTAAAACAAAATGATTAATTGTAAACTGTAAGGGGTTATTTCCCAGAAATTAAGGCTAATCTTAGACTAATTCACACTTTTAATCTGGATTAACTGAAATGACGTTTTTTAAATGTGGTTTAAAATAGTCTCAGGCTCAGGTTTAAAATAGCCTTGATTTTATAATATGATTTCCAGAAGGAATATTAGAGCAAATCTAGATATAAGTGAAGGTTAAGTGATGGATGTGGGCCTCCAGGTTTACCTTAGAAATAGAGGAAAATTTATTACCTGGACTATTTCAGTGATGAGGAAAGACCACCACTGAGGCTTAACAGAAGCGTGGTTTAGAGAGGAACAAACCGCTGAATGTTTTTTTGTTCAATTAATCTTTGTGGCTGTTTCCATAAGCTGACATCATTTGTTTGCTTGAGCGAAGCTTTTCATCGGACTCTCTTTGGGGAAAACCTATCCGTCCTTCCTTACAAGTAATTATCAAGTTGAGGTTTTTGGCATGTGGAACATGCCATCATGAAGCAGGAGATTTGTGTGTCGTAAGTGAACCTACTGTATGCAGAATAGTAGAAGTCTGCAATGCTACGTGTGAACTGAAAAACAATTACATCAAGTTCCACAATGCTGCAGCCCAAGCCAATGATAAGGCAGAGATCTGATGAATATGGGAACTTCCCTGGGGTAGCTATATTTATGGATGTCATATTCCCACCCTCTTGAAGATACTGAGGAGTACAGGAATAATGAAAAACTGATTTTCAAGAAATTCAATAAATATGCTCAGTTTAAAGGAGGAAAACAGTGAAATCAGCTGGCAGTGGGCATGTGCAGTCAAACTTGTTCTCCCCTATCTTCAGCTATAGTCAAACCTGAGAAACAGCGGTATGAGGGTTAGTAGAGAGCATGTTTGGTGTATGGGAGAGTCGTTTCCAGTATCTCAGAAACACATCACACTTAGAGCCAAGAAGATGCTGCATTGTTTTTATTGCAACAGTAGTGCTTCATAATTACCTCAAACAGCATGGCAGCCCAGATCCTCATATCGAAGATGACAATGCCCCACATTGCATTACATTTGATTGAAAGACAAGGCAATATAGAAATAATATTAGTAATTCTGTATTTATGTTGTGTTACATTTTTCTCAAATACATTTAGGCCCCACCATGTTGTGTTCCATAAGAAAACAAAGTGACTCTGATTTGTAAAGTGGGCCAACAATAAATAGTCTTCCCTGTTGGAGTGTCCTGTTAGTTACATTTTCATTTGAGCTGAATCCATTACAACTGGCAGCCCATGCATTCTTATTCTTATTGCTGAATCATGCTGTTTGTTCTAACAGGGTAGTTTGACATAATTTGCTTCAAGGGGTCCTTTTCAAAGTCATTGAGACATTTTCTTTTACCGTTGTCTATTGTTTGGTTGGACAAACAATTATTTGGTTGTCTGGAGTTTGTTTACTCCAGTTCCACACAATGGTTATGTCACTGCATTCCACCCTAGGTTTTTATAGCATCCTCAGGTCAGCCCCAGGCGCAGATTGTTGATCTAAACTGGGCTACAAAAAGATTATCTGACTAGTCCTAAATTACCATAGTCCTGTCATAGCTATTGCCTTTACATTCCATGTCCCTATAACCAGTGTGCTCCAGCAGCCTTTCTCTATGTATTTGATGCAGTATTACTTGATGCAGAGCCATTTTGCTCTCAGTAGAATACCCATGTTAATCGGTTCTGTGTTGCCGCATAAACTGGAGATGGTTCAAAATGCCAAGTGTTCAATCAGGACAGAGAGAGTGGGCCAAGCATACTAAACAGAAGTATGGGTGTGAGCTCAAAGGGAGAATTTTGATCAATAGTCATCATTGTGACAGATGCCTCATCCAATGAAGGCCATTGATGGGTTAAATGATTTATTGTTTGTCTTGAGTTATGCAAAAGGGTATAGCTTTTTCACCATATGCAGTATTATGAACTGCTAGATAATTGTGCAGCTGATACCTTTATCTCTGGAATTCATATTGAAGTTTTCAATGAATGTTTATTTTTTTATAAGCTAGTTTGCATTTTAAATCCAAGTTTTATTAAGGTCACATACATTAATTTCCTATCATCATTTTTTTGTTTAGCTAATGGAATATGAATGACTCTCTCTATGAATAATGGCCATCCCTCATCGATAATTGCTTCACTGGCATTTTGATGACACATTATACTTGTACAAGCATCATTTGTACTTGAAAAAAAAACACAGGTTGAGAAATAACTTGTGGATCATTATTGTCACTAGTAAATTGTAGTACCAATTATTCTCAATATATTGGTAGGTGTCATGTTTTGACCATTTCTGTACATTTGGCCACTGAGGCAACAACGAGACATTCAAGAATAAAGACATTCAAGTAATATGAATTCCAAGTCATGGGAATCTTACAGAAATGTTAAAGTCAAAGCTAAAGACAGATGTTGATTGGTTGGGATTCCATCTGATTTTTCCCTTAACTTTGACACATTTGAATTAAAATGCTAATTTCTCAGACAGTATCTCAGGCAGTTTGGAAGGTTCAGTGATTATTCAGTGATCATAAATGTTATTTCACCAAACTGCAAAGACAATGAAACTAACAAATGTATTTAGTTGTGAGTGAATGAGTTTGGAGGCATTTGCTTGAACTGGAGCAGATACGATGCTTCTGTACACATGAGAATTCATTTTGCTGCTGCTATCAGCAGTTACATCATCAATGAAGACAAATGAGCCAGTTCCTGTGTCAGCCTTACATGCTCAAAACCATAACACGCCACCACCATGTCTCACGTATGAGGGTGTGCTCAGGGTCCTGAAAAGTTCCTTTTGTCCTCTACACTTTGGTCTTGCCATCATTCTGAAAAGAATCTGAAAAGAAAAAATATCTTTGTCCCAAACATTATGGGGAGCACATATATGATTGTGTGCGTGTGTAAGGTGTCATTTTAACTGCCTGTGGACTTTAATCAATTTATTTCCCACACTGCGCTGGACTCGTAAAGATCGGAACGCCGGAAACACAGCTGAAAAGACAATTGTCTAACGGCCTGGAGATTACAGTGGGACAGCCTTGCGACCCCCAATCAACACTCGTGGCCGGAAGGCTCGAGAACAACTAGTTGGCCAGGATTCACACAGACACCCATTGGACCTGGGCTGACCAATGTCCACATTATGGACTAATGAAATCATTATATTTGTGTGCATGGAAATGCTAAGAATGATGTTATAACTGTGGTGTATGTTATACATAGACAAGCCCACTGAGCTGTTATGAGATGGGTATTGGGAGGTTTATCCCAATGCCTGTGTGTATGCCTACATAAGTGTCTGGATCACAAAGGTACGTCCATAGGAAGGTATCTAGTGAAATATGATCATAAGATTACGCTCTGACATACAAAGATGTGTTCCCGGGACTGTGATATGTATGTTTGAATTTCGGAGTCAGTCCGCACACCTCACTCAGTGCTAGGTACAAGTTGCAAGAGACCTCTGAGTTTTAACACTAGATTCTAAGTCAAAGATCTCTGAATAATTAAATAACAAATTTAAAGACCCCTGAGTTTCTATTAGCAGATTCTAAGCCACACGGCCTCTGCATTTCTAGCAATAGATTTTAAGTTGCAAAGCCTCTCAGTACCAATCAAGTTTCAGACCTCTGAGTTTCCAGCAGAAGAATTCAATTAATTTAACCTCTGAGTATGGAGCCATCCTCAGGCTTATGCCATCTGTACCCGCAACAAGTTTTAGACCTCTCAGTTTTAAACCTCATAAATTAAAAACAAGTTCCCCGACCTTTCAGACTAAGCCAGGTGCTGGTGCCAGGCATGGACTCTGAAATGCAGTTATTCTGCCTGCACGCACATCAGGTTATCGGGACATATCATGTTTCTATAGCACTCCCCCCCTTACTAACAAAATGTCCAAACTAATCTAAATTTTGTGTTTAGTACCAGCTATAACACTATTTTAACTTACTACTTATGAGTTAAAGATTGACTTTTTTGAGCTACAACCATTTGATACATTTGCATTCATTGAAACATTTTCTCTTGGAAGTGAAGCTTTTCCATCATCATAACTTTTACTTTTTAAACTTAAAGTTCATTCCACAACAATGGACTGCACAGGGAAGCAAGATCTGTGAGAGGTGTAATTACAGGAGGCTATGGCAGGTACAGACTGGAACTGTCTGTTCCACACGGCTGAATGATATAATTGTTGCCACACCTCTACGGCAGGGCTGCTGATGTAAAGAGCAACAGATGGACCTGGATGTTCCTTACTGACAAAGTAAAGATGCTCGCAAATGGAGTCGTCACGCCAGAACATTCCATTAATAGGCATGCATTCATAGGCAAGCAGCAAGTTCAAATGAGAAAACTATCTGTTGTTTACTACCTGTTGATGGGAGGGAATGAAAAATGTTTCATTTCATGTTCTTTTTTTTGCATTCATTATATATTTTAGCATTGGTATGTGCTGGCAATGGAACTGAAAAAAACAACAGTGTTAGCAGTGAGGTTACATTACATTACAGGCATTTGGCAGGTGCTCTTATCCAGAACGACATACAACAAAGTGCATAACCATAACTAGGAACAAGTGTGTTGAAAACCCTAGAGGGAAGTACAGTTCCAAGTGCAGGGAACTCCCGGGTTAATAGGAGATTAGTATGTTATTCTTACCTGACATTTATGAATCTCATTAACTAGATTACGTGGGGTTCTGTTTCACAAAGCAGGATTACGGAGTTAGCTGGATAACTGTGCAGAGTAAAACCCGGAACCCTTGCAGATTTGGAACATGGACTGTTGACAGAGCTGTTCCAGGTTTTGCCCAGCACACATATCCAGCTAACTCAGTAATACTGCTTCATGAAACATGCCCCTGGAGTGGTATTTTTCTCTCTTCCTATTTATTCAATAGTAGACCATAAATTCAGTAAATATTCAACTTAATTTTATAGTTGCTTCACAAAACTGAATTTGACATTACGAGAAAGATAATGAAAGCAAATAAATTTTGAGTGAAACAAAAAACAAAAAAACAATTACCTCCATTCATTTATTAAGAAAAAGGATATGATGTAAAAATGCAATCTGAAGCTTTAAACAAGTCCCAACAACTGCAAAAGCAATCTGAGTGAAATTAAGTTGGAAAACCTATTTGTCTGTATTTTTCAGTCACTTCCATTTGAGGACACTTTCACTTCTGGTTTATGAATACAGATACACTGATGGTTTTGGAGGTTGATATATATATATATATATATACACATATGTACGAATAGTGATTTATCTGCACAACTTTGGTATTTACATCTATATTGGATGAACCGTGTAGGAATTACAGGCCTTTTTATTCAGATCTGCCCCATTTTAGAACACAGATCACATCTGGGACTTACCACTTCATTTACTAATTGTGGACTTCTGTTAAAGTATAGTTGACTTTCAGGAGTTTATATTTTATTTATTTTTTTTAAATATTGTTTCAGTTTAATGTATGTGCTTCATTGGCTCAGACAGCTTCGGTGTGCGATTCTGCAAATTCATTGGCTCAACAATGGTCATTATAGGGGCATACACGTGTTTGTGGTTTACAGCAAGATTATATACTTAATGTAATTCCAAAGCAACCTGTAAAGTGGCATTATGGTTCCAGAGGTTGTACGTACGTATAATGAATGATTATGTTTAAAAATTTAATTTAATATATTTTTTGGCAGGAACTATGGCCCATGACTGCTGCTTTCAAAGGAAAGAAATAACATCACGGTATCAAAATCAACATCTACATTTATAAACACAATAAAATTTGTGTGTTCATATATACACTTCATATGTACATAACATCATTGTACAAACAGCTTTTGAGTTACTTGAAATGTACCTCCATATTGCTGTTTAAGGAAGAAAGGCTCTGGCAGCCATATAACTGGGTTTACAGTGTACAAAAGATACAACAGATTTCCCTACAATATGGTGACATTATTGTGCACTATGATTTGAAGAAAAGCACTATGTTACCATTCAATAAAAATCATCAAAATTTAAGGAGAACCCTGAGGTCTGCAATCTGATAAAGATGGTTCAATGTCAGAGCTCTTTGAAGCAACAGTGGGTATAGGCAAAAATGTCTGACAGGTCTTGTAAAAAAAGAAAAAAGAATCTGGAAAATATTAGAAAGTATCTACTGGCAAACACACATCCCCGGGGAAGATGTAAAGAGCCTGACTGAACATGATGACAGTTTTCGGATACAGTGGCGCTCAGATGAGAAATATCATTAACTCAAGGTAACCATGCGCTGCACCAAGTCGGGTGGGGGGTGAGTGCTGGGGGGTTGTGTGCGACTGGAGCTGCCGCTAATGGGCCATGAAAACTTTGTACTATGTTTATACAAAGATGTACACTCAACTTCTAGCATGATAGACATCATCTATCATGATAGACTGGCTCAAACGTTTCTACATGCTGCTGCCACACATGAAGGGTGACAGTAGAATGAGTAAGTACATAGATAATCCTCACACTTGC